>NW_024582407.1:2877505-2886664 GCF_018398535.1 Haplochromis burtoni | reverse complement strand
TAGTGTGTGTGAGAGCGTTTCAGTTGTGTGTGTGAGAGCATTTCAGTAATAATGTCCCTTACGGCACCTCATAAATGTCCCTGGCTACAATTAAACACATTCACTTACCTAAAATCGGGGCATCTGCTGTGGCAAATGGGTTCAAGCCTTTTACCACAAACTTAGTCACTGCTCGGTGACATTCATCTATCCTGGCCTGAAAGGAGACGCTACCAGTAGACTGCAGCGAGAACTGCCAGCATCTGAGCCAGCCAGACTCTGTCTGTCTCTCTCATCATCACCTAAATGCACAGTAATGGCAGGTTTTGTAATAAGGCAGATCGCGCTAACATAATATGCACTGTTAGTTGATTATTTACCTGCCGCATTAACGGGAGAGGACGTGCAAACGTTACCGCTGCTGCTGGGTTGAGATTCATGAGTCCGGAGCGGAATTAAAAACACGACATTCATTTGAGGTCATTGCGTGTTTAGTGAGCAAATGCTTTTGCATATTCGTAGTGTTTCCTCCCTTAAATGAAATATCTACTTAGCAAGTATTGCAAGTTGCCCTGTTGTCATCCGTTCTTGTAAAGAATAACCAAACTTTTGATCGTTTGAGCCGCTTACGCGCCGGGTTTCCTGCCAGGTAAATGACGCTCCGCAACGTGGTGACGTCATTCGGGGCGACTGGAATCGATAAGGGAATCGTTTGCAAAAATGGCAAACGATTCCAAGGAATTGAAACAGTGGGAACCGGTTCTCAACAAGAACCGGTTTTCGATACCCATCCTTAGACACGACCAATGCATAGAACGTGTTGTCTCCACTTACAGTCAATTACACCATTGGGCTTTATCACACTGTCATTAAAATAAAAGGAAATTCCGCGTTCCTGGTAAGCTACATCAACACAACAACAAAAACACCAATGAGCCAGTAATTCGGCAAAGCATGAACTTGATTAGCACATTCTTTTATGTCACAGGGTCAAACTAAGCCATTTGAAAGCATACGGCTCAGTAATTTCCACTGTCTGCACCATTAGATTGCTTTGATGAAAACTATTTCTCCACAGAGCATGCCAGTGCTTTATTTAAAACACATTTCTCATCATCTGATCCTAAAGAAAATAAACTGCACACCACAAGAGCCCTTGGTGATGATTTAGTCTTAACTGACCAAACAAATAAATAAAAACTTTCTGCACTATTGCTGTCAAATGAACAAGAACAAGAAAGTTTCTATTATTTCTTTTTTCAACACTTTAAGAAAATTACCTCACAATAACTGTTATTTAAATCAGCTGAAAAAAGCTACATTTGCAGTCAATATGTTGCAAAAAATCTCCTGACTGAGGTTTTCACATCAAACTGATGTGTGGGAAAAAATATGAAACTGTTTAAATATTTAGTAAGCGGGATGTGAAAACTAGTACTTTTTCTTTCGCTCAAGGGAAAACATGCCAGAAATCTCATTAACCCCATTCCAATGAGCCAGTCAGCAGCTATAAAAAGGCCAGGACCCTCTCACTTTTTCATTATATTTTTCTAAAACAATCATTTGTTCACGGTCAAAATAACTGTTTTTTAATGTGATGTAAATTTCGACACATTAATGTATCTCCATAGAATGTGCCTTATCTGACAAACAAATGCAGTTGAACACATTTATATGTACTTTAAATAGCATCCCTTTTTCCAAAGCTCTCTGAGATTCAAGTGTCTACAGGGTCTTAACAGTGGCAATATAATTGGGTCTCACTAGGAAAACAGATGTGGTAGGGCCCAGCTTCTAGAAAGGCAGGAAGGTGAAATGCACGTGATGTGAACCAAGGGGGAGCAGGGAGGAAGCAGGTGATACCTGTGGCGCTATTTAACTTCCCATCAGCTCTGGAACCTTTCAGAGAAAACAGAAAGACTTGGGACTGTTGTATAATACCCCTGTGATCACAGCAAATGAGTGCTTATAACACAACAAAGTCATGTATTTCACTGTTATCTGGGCAGATGTGGGGTTTTTTTTCTTTCTTTAATCAGGACGTTTTGTGATTTGCGAGCCCAGTGCCTCCCCAATCAATTCAAAACAGCAGTTAAAATCAAGTACGACACTTCTTTTGTAACTACTGATGAGTACAAGTTCTCCGTAATTGTGAACCATCTTGTGGTCAAACTAAAATCATTATGTTGTGAACAGCTATAACACATTGTTTACTGCCAGTGGACTGTATTAGACTTATTATCTCTTAATCGTTGTTTTGGCTATCTTGATGCAT
The DNA here is from genome assembly GCF_018398535.1 of Haplochromis burtoni. NCBI lineage: Eukaryota > Metazoa > Chordata > Actinopteri > Cichliformes > Cichlidae > Haplochromis > Haplochromis burtoni. The sequence continues at coordinate 2,884,410 of NW_024582407.1, read as the reverse complement.
AATCACAACAGCGCTGCTTATGGAGTACTGGTTTTATTATGTGTACATCTACAAATAAATGATTGCATAAATATTTGTCCTGCCTTTGAATATTGGTCTAACTGGCCAATGGAGTGTGCAAATTAGGACTATAGCAGCCTTTCCATGCAGTAACAAAAAACATTACTGCCTGGAACCATCGAATCATAGGTGGTAATTGTGTTTTAGATTAAAAGCTTAGTAGGCTGATTGCTGGTGCTGCCTGAGTCAATAAGCAGGCTTGGTGAGGGGAGAACATGGTGGAACCGCTGTGGTGATTAACTACATGTTCCTGAATTTTATATGTGATCAACCATGGAGATTAAAAGCAGTGGTGGTTAGGGAGGGTTTAAAGAGGTGCGCTGAGGCCAAGGGGGGTTTATGTTCACTGTGGGCTTGCTAGTAGTTATATTTGCAAACAGAGCCCTGTATAAGTGGCTATCTCTACTAGCGCAGTGCTTGGAGATTTACAGAAAAATATGCTAAACGTACAATGGGTTTCCAGTCAATTAAGCACTATTATAAGTGGCTCTTCATTTCTTAAAGAGCCCCACTTTGACAGGAACTCTTAGCCAGATACCTTGACTATAAGGCTAGGTTTCTTATGAAATGAGGTAGCTGTATCACACTGAGCAATCACACTGAGCAGTTGACATTTTTTGAGAAATCCCTACTGTGTCATCCCAGGTGAAAAATGATCTTCAGCTCAATAACAATCTATAATGGATGGGGTTTTGTGGCAACACTACCACCTCACATAAGGAGGAAACTTTACTGATTCTCAAAGGGACTCTCGTACTTAAGTTTTCTTATCTCGCAACTACAGATGAAGATAAATCAATGTTTAGAGACAAAGCAACAAACATAACGCAGTAAAAAGTTGTCAAATCCAAGCAAGATCAATTCGGTGAATTGCGCAGTAATAGAAAGGGAAGCTGTACGGTTTCAATCAAGGGAACAAGACAAGTCTATGTATTTAAAAACAAAAAGAGAAAGACCGACCCCATAAACACCACAGCCATTACATATCAAGTGAAACAGAGACACAAATTTTCCAAGCACTTCATCTACCTCTCTACCTGCCTGTGGGACATTCAGAAGTTAGCAATCTTCAAAAAGTGTTTTAAAACAAACATACATGTATAAACATCTCAATGGTCTAATTTACAATTTCCTCTTCCATTCCCTGCTTTCAGTTAATCCTCATCAGTCAGCAGTAACAGTTACTGTATGTCTTTATTAAATATTGTTTCCTCACTTGCATTTATACTCAAGGCAAACAGTAAACTCTGGTTTAGGCAACAAGACAAATTGCAGTATATAAGAATGTTTAAGTAGAAAGATGTCACCAGGCTGGAAAGCTAGCAGCATTCTAGGATACAGATATAAGAAAAAATGCTTCAGGTTATGATATGTTTTCAAGTTAGCTGTACTACTTTACAGCAGCATCCTTTGCAAATGATTTTCTTCTGGATTAGCATCACTTGCCCTAAAACTAAAGTAGCCTACTTGCAAACAGTGGATCATGATCTGATTTGAGGGACAAGGTCTTTTCCTTCTGCTCTAGCAGACATTTGAATTTTGATTTATAACTGCCTTTTGACGTTGTGTTTCTTGTCCATACTAGTCTAGGAAACTTTAAGCTGCACAGTGCAAAGCACAGCTAGCAGAAACGTTGTGAGGCGGTGGTTTAGGGAGCGCTTGATCTGCCTTTGTTTGAAGCCTGTTTTGTGTTTTGTTGGTTGTAGTGCTGCAAATATATATTAAATCTATTACATTTATACAAAGCTAATACAGGACCAGTATTGCCCATACCAATACCAGTGTGTCATGATTTATGAGACATATCAATTTGCAAATTCTGAACACTTTTTAATTAGCACCAAATCACTCTGATTTTTATTTTCCATGATAATCAGTTAAAACAACAAAACACACCTTTAAACTTTTCATGTTTTTTTGAGACCTGGAATGTAAATGTACCTGTCTTTAAACTCCCCAAACAACCTACAATTCAATGGAGTACATACTGAACTTATAGAAAACAGTATCAATCTTGACACGATAGTATCGATCCAATACCAGTATCAATACTATTGATATTTGGTTCAATCTGCCAACCTCTAGTTGGTGAATATTTTCAGTATCACTCAGGAAGCTGAAATTGTGATTGAAGGTAACACTGGATTAATTGTGGAGCCCTAGATTGTTATATTTCTGTATGAGTCTTTTTGTGTGGGTTCACAGTACAGAGTTAGAAGCGTGACTAACTCAAGGCCTTCCAATGTCAACTTTATCTGTTTATATTTCAGGGATCAAATGCATTTTGAAGTCATTTCCTCGAGAGAAGAAGACAAACAAGACAGCCATACTCACTTTTCTCAGGTCAGTTCCTCGGTCTGGTTTGAGTTTACCCACCTGACCACATAGGCCAAACTAATGGAATAAACCCTTCAGACTATTTGTTGTAAACACACAGCTCAGAAGTCTTTGAGAGAGACAATGAAGCCCCAGTTGCAAGAGTGTTCATTTAAAGCTGCCTGCATGCTCTCACAGTAATGCAATATGGCGACTTCTATATGGGTTCCTTTAGAGGATTGTCTCATTCTAACACAATCTGATGTAGCCATAGTGAGACACTTGTACGTGTAGCTGAAAGACAATTTTATATGAAAACGTACTTGCTCAAAGTTGTCTAGGTTATTAGGAAGACTGAAAGGTTTCATGCCAAATCCCATTTCTCACATCACATAGCTAAATGGTAAACCAGTGATTTGTGACATGTTGTATTAATTTGTTTCATACATTAGGTACTGGACCAGGAAATTGTGTAAAACACTGGTAAGTGAAGACTCTTCAGAATCATGTAATACTTTGCTCTGTTTTATCTACAGCAGCAAGAGCATAAGCTGACCTTTATATTACATTGATTGCAAGTAATATCTGATATTTGAATATGTTTACAAGGTGACAACAACTTTATATATTTAATTTTCAACATCATGAGATGTAAACAGATCGAGCAATTGATAAAAAACTATGTAAATCAATGTCTTTATGCCAGTCCACCTCAATTCTGCCAGTTCTCAGCACATAAAATGATAGAAAATGCATCAAAACAGTAACCTTAACTGTTTCCACTTCAAAGGGCCCCTTATTATAACCTGGTAAGCTATATGTCTTTAAAACAGAATTTGCCACCATTTTAAAGAGTTCTCCATGGCAAAATAAATGTAAAGCCCGCACAAAGAACAATCAAGAAAGGTTTCAAATGCAATGTGAAATCCTTAAAAGCACCTGTGAAAACACAAAGGTTATGCTTTATACACAATCAGTGATGCTGCTGCTAAATGGTGAAGCAGAATGAATGCAAACCTACGAGTGAGTGAAGCAAAAGCCTGATTTTCAGTAGACAGTAAAAGCAGATATGAACAGGCGTTCACGATCATCCATTTCTACCTGTGCTTATTCCTACATGCGCCACATGTTTTTCCTGTGATTTTGTTTTATTAACAATTTTTCAAAGACTTTATGAGCAGTTTTGATGATTGTTGATTAGGCTGTAAAACCAAATATCTCTTTTATGTTCCCTGATCAGAACAAGGATTTTTGCAGATATAACTTACAGAAGCAGAGCAACAAAACAAAACAATGGAGGACTGGTGTCACAAATTTCCTTAAGGAGTTTCTGTTGCATCATATTTAGTAGATATGGGGTAATTATTTTAATAACATGGTATTTAATGTTATAATTTCAGGATTTTGTTATATGCAAGACAGAAAAATCCTCATTTATGTAGTTTTCCAAATCTCACCCTGGGGTGGTGATGATGACAAAGAGCCTACTTGTAATTCAAAACTCCCTCAAGTGTCTCTTATCCTTAGAGCCCAAGGTTGTTGATTTTGGCATTGCAGCTATGAAGCTGTTACTGACTCAAGTTGAGAACATGTTTTCCCCTCTTTTTATGATAGAAATTACAAGAAAAAAAAATAGCCTCATTAAGGCCACGAGGAAAAGGACATTAGAATCTCCTCTATGCCTTCATTCATTACCTAATTTAAGCACCACCTGTTGGCTATTTACATTTCTCCAACCTCCCTCTGTTATCTTCTCAAATTTTTATAACATCACACAAGTCCCTTCTGCTTCATCATCTTGTCTGTTGAACCTAAATTAGCATTTTTTTCTTCCACAATCATAAATCAACTTATCAACAAAATGTGCCGCACCTGTTGCACAGGTGGCATTTCTAAAACGAATGTCATCTTATGTCACCATCTAAGTAGCCGCTTGCTATTTAATATATATTTGCAAATGTATATCATCAATCATTATCATCGTCATTAAAAGTGACCTGCTTATTCAAAATGATATGCTGTTTTTCATTTTCAAAAACAATAATCCTGATGGTAACTGTGGCACATATGGTAGCAGTTAGTGTTTTAGTCCAGCAATGTATCAAACCACTACAAAATCAAGATATTTAGTGAGCAGACAGGCTCCAATACCAAACTTGTGGACTTCAGAGAGGCCACACGAATGCTTTAAGTGATAATTAGCTGGCAACTGAATAAACTTTACAGTTTGCTGAGGGGTCCTTTCTACTTATTAACCCATCCTAAACCCTCTGCTAGTAGCTGGAATCATGTAGAAGCAGTACAAACAATGATAATATTAAATAAATTCCTTTGAATTATTTCCCCCTGTGGAGAAATATCACAGTATGCTTAAGTAAATGCATGACTATGGTGCAGACAATGCGGTGTTGTCCAAATGCAGTGGACACATACAGTACAGTGCCTTTCATATTATTGGGATTGTTGTAGTTTTGTAATCCACCACAGTGGATTGTAAAGAAGTAGCTAATTTGTGTGACTAAGCTATCTTTTTACTTGCGTACAAAACCAGTATCTCTGCTTAAACCTACTTAGTGCATCACTAAACTGCATTTTACCAAGACTTGACCCAGGGGCTTTTGAGAATTTTAATGAACTGGTACTTCAAATAACTCAAAAAGAGAGGTGCCGTAGTATAGCATGTTTGAAAAGACTAAAATTAATTTCCTTGTGGCAACATAATTACATCCTATATAATTCATGAATAATTATCAAACAGATTTGCTGTGTGTGCCACTGACAAAGCTGCTTTATTGGTTTAATTAGGATTTCCATCACAGTAAAATCTGAAGGACTTATTAATTTAATTACAAATGTTTAGATTTTTTTCTTGGATTTATTTAACTACAGCTGCTTACGCTCACTGGTCAATTTGTTAGGTACATCTGTTTACCTGTTTTTACTTATTTTAAATCTTCAACCACGGTGAAAACAACAAGAAAGAATTTCATGCTTTCATACCAACAGAGCATCCTCTAAACACCACAGCCTACCTGGGTATTGTTGCTGACCATTTCCACTCATTAATGACCACAGTGTACCAATCTTACACTGTGGAGCCATGTCACATTGCTTAAGTCATCTCAGGGAGGGTTTTTTAACATGACATTGAGTTCACTGTACTAAAATGGTCTTTATTATCACCAGATCTCAATCCAGTAGACTACGATTGGGATGCGGAGATTCATATGATGGATGTGCAGCTCACAAATCTGCAGGGACTGTGTGATCCTATCATGTTAATAGGGACCAAAATCTCTGAGGAATGTTTCCAGCAACTTCTTGGATCTATGTTGTGAAGACTCAAGGCAGCTCCGAAAGCCAAAGGGGATCAAACCCTGTACTAGCAAGGTGAAACTAATGATTTGGCTATTTGTTTTTAGATTTTTGTTTAGTTAGCTTAATTATTAAAGAGGTAGCTTGGGGAGGACTAAGTTTAAACTGAAAGAATAATAGAGAGTAAATAGAGATACATATAATTTGCCATCAGAAATAAGTCATAAGTTGTGGAAAAACTACTAAGCTCAGTTGTTCGTTGTGTTCCCGAAATTAAGCCATTCCTTCATTTTTGAGATGGAACATGGTGCTGTACTGAGATACAGCTATTTAATAAAATATGAAAGGCCTTTTTAGTCAAAATGTATATTATAAATGATATCCATAATCAGAGAATTAAGGTGTATGCACTAGCTCAAGAAATTCACACCTGTTGGCAGCTGTTGTTGACACCTGTTGGTTGGTAGACTCATTCAGTTACAAGTGCTCAATGGGCTATGTCTTACTTAAGACTGCTGACTCAGCTGTGCAATAATTGAGTAGTGATTGAATCTTTAAATGATGATTAGATCCAGCATTTGTTCTTTTCTGCCCCTTAGTAGTGAAATAGAAACTCTGCATCTCCTATTGTAATGTTACTAAAAAGTCCTGGGATCCTATTGCTTAGGTCGCTTTTGCTCCTCATGTTCAGCCAGTAATGTAATTTTTGATCCAAACACCCAACCCCAAATTTGTTGTCTCAAAAATGGGGAAAAAAGATGCTGTCTTACCTGCTAAAAGTTCTGTTCTCAGTTTGAATTATACATATAAGTCTGGAATCTGAAACGACATTTCAGAGGTGTGCACACTGTGGATGGATGCCTATGTTTATGGATTTATGCAAGTCCATTTCTGGGTTTTGCATATGCTTTCTGCAACTCTATATGAGTATTTCCACTGTGATTGGAGGGGCACTGCAGCATTGTTAAAGCCCATCATTCTACTTTTTCTTTTCACATTTTCATATAAAGAGCTGACAGCCTATTGAAAATCATTATAGCTGCTTTCAGCACCTTGTGGCACTGTAATGAATACCTCTTTTTGAGGTATGGCAATGGGAAAGCAAACAGTACCTGCTTCTCCTTTATACCTGTCATACAGAAACACAAATAAACACACACACACACACACACACACACACACACACACACACACACACACACACACACACACAC
>NW_024582407.1:2852435-2877485 GCF_018398535.1 Haplochromis burtoni | reverse complement strand
ACACACACACACACACACACACACACACACACACACACACACACACACACACACACACACACTGACACATGAAAAATAGACTGTTTGGCACCTGAAGACATTCAGATATGTAGTATGATATTTTAAGAAAATATGCAAATATTCTTTTTCTCTGTCCCAAGACTACACAAAGAAAAGTACATGTTGCAATTGTGTTTAGTGCGTTTGAGGGTGAGAAGAGCTGGCGGGTGGGAGCGGGGCATGCATTTGCAGTCATGCTGCAGTAATGGAATCAAAGACTGATGAGTGTGCACACAAGGCTATTTACTCTGCCTGGCTCCAAAACAAAAAGCCACGATCCTCACTATCTTTCTTCCAGTGGCCCTTTTACCCTATCGCAGAACATATGTCCTCCTGCTCCCCCTCCACACCCCACCCTGAACTCGGAGTTAATCATTTAGAAATAATTAAATTCAATAAAGCGGAACAGATTAAATAAGAAACAACGACTGGGCGTTAAGGGGCAGGGTGTGTAGCAGCAGCTTCCTCCTCCACTGTACGGAAGAGCAAATGATTTGCCGAAACAGATACAGAGGCAGGCAGACAGAGAGTAATAGAGGGAAAGAGACTACAGATGACTTACAAGAGTTTCAGCAGGAGAAAGAGAGAGACAAATGTGTGGAGCATAACATAAAGGTACGACAGAGGATAAGAAAAAATACGGAAATAAAAGAAGAAGTGTGCAGAGAGCAGAGAAGCTTGAACAATGGTTAAATATTCATAAAGGCTGAGTGGTGATGGGTAGTGACGTAGAGCACTGAGGGAGACAGAGGAGACTGAGGAGAGCAAGTCAAATAATGAGCATAGACAGAGACACCCTCATGCTTTACGACGCAGCTGGAGGCACACAGGCAGTCTAAGTGCAGACAAGACTCAAATACAAATGTGCAATTAGGGTCAGGCAAGTGCACCTGGACACAAATGCACGCAAACGAAGAGAATATTGTTTGAAAAAACTGCGTATAACTAAAGGCCAACTGGCCTTCGAGATTTTACTTACTGTGAACGAATTAAATACCACCAATATCATCTGTGATTTTTGCGTAACCATTTTCCTGTTAACCTACCTCCACTGGTTCTTACTGAAGATAATAAAAAACATTTAATAATGGTCACACATCTTTGTTCCATTATTAAAAAAAGGGGATTTCAGCAATTAGCAGGATATTACACTTTTGAGCACTTGTTACTGAAACTGTACATGGCAGATGACAGTTCAACTCAAATATGTCCATGAACATGTCAGCCAGTGGAACAGTGTGGCTCACTGACATGAATTTGAGATATTACACCCAACAAGGTAGATCTGTAGCACAGAGGAATCATTTATACCAGACTCAGGTTACACAAGAAATAACTGTTAGCACAGTCAATTCAGCTTTGGTCTTACTCTGGATTTCTAGACATGTTAAAAAAATATAGACCTTCCCCTGACTCATCCTTTAAGGACAAAGTAATATGTTCTCCAGTAATTGGATTCCCATTGGCTACTTCCTCCTGAGAGCAAGCAGGGCCAATACAGACCTGGGTAAATGTACTGCTTTTCACAGTTTACACTTTACACTGCTTTACCTAATTTAGATTTTTTTTTTTTTAAATATAAAATGATAATACACGACATAAGAAATATGATTTATCACTTAGACCAGGGGTCGGCAACCTGCGGCTCCGGAGTGGCATGCGGCTCTTTAGTCCTTATACTCCGTATAAGGACTCCATGTGGTTTGGGAAAATAAATTAGAGGTATTTAGCTGAAGTGTATTTGCAGACGCTGTGCACAGAGGTTCAGAAGCAGAAGTCCCATTGTAAACATACCACGGCAGACCCGACGATGTTTCCATGAACACGCTTTTCAGCATCTCTTTATTGACCACTTTTCACACACGGTTGCTGTACGCATACAGCCGGCTGTAGCTTTTCAGATCACAGCCCGACACATACCAACACAACAGCATAGAGAGCACAGAAGTTAAGGCGGCGCTGCAGACCACGCCCCGACACACACATTAACCAGGTAAAATACATATTTAGGCAGAATTTTGCAAATATTTATTTTTCTTTTTTAGCAGCATAGTGCTTTTTTTCCAATTATTTTTGGGCCATGTCAAGGCTTCAAAAGCCCAAAGGCGATATAAGGGTGGCGGCTCACTACAGTTTTTCTTTGCTACATGGATAATTTTAGTTCAGCTGGGTGTCTTTCCTTTTGTTATATTTCTTTAAGAGTTCAAAATGTGTTAATTAAATAAATAAAATGTAATTTTCTCTGTAGCACTTCATGGATTTCATAAGCAACACACTTTAGTTGTTCACACAAAGCATAAAAGTAAAAAACAATATATACAGTGTTATCTTCATTTTTAGATATGCAGCTCCCAGTGTTCTTGTTTTGTGTGGAAACCGGGTCCAAATGGCTCTTTGGGTGTTAAAGGTTGCTGACCCCTGACTTAGACAGAAGTTCCAGGATTCATTTTGGGCATTTCAACTGTGTTTCTTTCTTTTTTTTTAAGTTGGCTCTGGCTTCAGCAAATTCTCTCTTAGCTTTGTACTGGAGAAGAAGCTATTGACCAGGCTGCACTGGATTGGACATAAACACTGTATTAGTGTGATTGGTTGGATAGAGTTGATCCATGCTCGGGGCAGCCTGTCTGCCTGCCTGCTGCTGCTAACCAATCTCAGAGGGAAAATCGGAATTCAATTAGTCTGGCTAGAGGAGCTATCTCTCTCCCCCGTTCTCTTTTTTTATATTTGTTATCCAATCTCTTGGTCTTTCTCCTACTTGCCTTGTGCTATCATCCATACTTTCTTTCTTTCTCTTATTTCTTCATCCCCTTTCTACTCTTCTCGCTATCTCAGTGAGAATTTCCTTACAACTGCTGCTGCTAAACTGACTCAGAGGGGAGAACGGTTTTCAATTAGTTCAGCCTTAGGAGCTCTCTCATTTACTATTCAACCTGGCATTCTTGCGCTTCATCCGATGGTCCATCTGATCTCTCTTTTGGCTTTTTTTCATATGTATCTTTTCTGCCCTCCTCCTGCCTACACACAGCTGAAGTATAAATCCTTATTGATGGAAGGGTAGGGGGATGAGGGAGGACACAAAAAGGAAAGCTAGAGGGGAAAAGAGAAAACAATAGCCATAAGAGGCAGTTGACATCCAGGGAGCTATTAAAAAGGGGGAAAGGGGAGATAAAAGAGGCAGGAAAGGGTGAGATGGACCTGTAAAGAGAAATGATGGGATAATAGAGCGAAAAAGTAAGAGGTGTAAATAACTGGTTAGGATGGCAGCGAGAGAAACGAAGACACGGAAATGAGAGCTAGGTAGAGAACACAAATAAAGTGGAGAGATGGAAAACAGGTAATAGATGAGGTCAATGAACTTCAAACAGATTAATATGTACAATACAAACATTAAAGAAACAGTGGAAAGCTAAGAGAGAACAAGGAGAAAACATGGGATACAGTCATGAAATTCAGCCTTTCATACAACAAGTGTTCTGAAATCCAGTCAACACATCCCTGTACTCCATGGTCATAGAATTACAGCCATTACAAGGCTGTTGACCCACAAAAAACTGCATTATCACAGACTCATATGACACAACAAACTGATCGTGTGAGAGTGCAGATAGGGACTACTTTCAAAGCCTTTCAAATAGCAGGGAATTCGAGTTACACAGTTTTCATACATTTCTTTTTCAATGTGTTATCCACCATCCCCGCACACCCACCTGTGGACATTTTATTGCTTTGAGTCAGTATTGGGAAATGGTAGAGAGTTGCCTGGAAAGCACTTCAGGTTTTATTAATATTACTATAGTGTGATATACACACTGTGCTCCAGCACCTGCCAGCGGCTCGTAATACGCTCATCCACAAATCCCAGGAGTATCACGGGTGGACCGCTTCCCTTTGACGAGCATCTACTCTGAGTACTTTGAGGGACTTCAAAGTTGTAGTAAGTATAAAGTTTTCTATTACAGTCTAAGAGCGGGAAGTGCTTCAGCACAAGCCAGCAGCGTAGCATGCCAGGAATTCCAAAAGAAGGTAGCCTAGGGATTTAAAGTTGAAAAGCATTAATTTAGCTGAAACAATTAATATTCCTAATAATTTTTCTTAATAATCCTAAAATTCAAGTAAAAAAAGAAAAAAAAAGGACAATGGTATTCACATCACATTTGTTTTAAAGGCCTCAATTTTTGAAGAACAAGCAAATATATACTGTCTTTAGAGAGTGGGTGTATATTTTCAGTGCTCATGATACCAGCTTCATATTAAGCTCGGTGTTCATGAATTTAAACTGTCCTAATTTTGAATGCACACTTTTCCCCAACTGCACACACAGGAAAACTATGCACACAATTCTGAAAATATAAAGCTCATGTATTGATAACTTGACCCAAAACTGCTAAACTCTAAGCACTGGTCTCACTCAAGTGGAATTCCAAATTACACTTGTGCAAATCTCTGAACACAACTTGAACATCTAGGAACACCTCATTAACAATTAGTCGCACCCTTGTAAAAAAGAGAACAACAGATGGTGGCTCTGCACTGATTGTTTGTTTCGCATTGTACTGTATTGGTGAGTTTTGCTAATACTATGTAAGACAGGCAACATTTTTGTTACATATATACTTATTACTATAGATGCTATGTCAATGTTAACCCTACACCTCACCAAAAATAAGAAAACAGTAACTCATTTCCACTTGTATCGTATTGTACTGTATGCATTTGAATACGTAGCATGTAACCACTTATAGTCAAAACATGAACACTTCTAGTGTTAGTGTTTTGAATGAATCACATTAGTGTTTATCCGATGGCATATTATGACTCTTTGTATTGTTCTGGCAGAAGGAATCGGTTTTGAGAAGAGGGAACGTGGTTTATAGTGTCATGTTTCATTTTGCATGAGATCTGTGAAGTTTGGACAAAGCAGTTAACTCTTTTCAGTTTGTTTTCAGAGTCTTGAGAAATTGAGCCACAGTTTCTGAAAATGTGTTTACACATTTGGTAGAACTGTAAGATATCCTAACTGTGAATTATTATTATTATTTTTATATCTCAGATGTGTTCTTTAAATTCTTGCTTTTAAACATGCCTTGACTTGCGGTCACACTAGTTTTGAGTTATAGCTCCATAAAACAGGCTAATGCAGGCTTTTTCATTCTTTATGAAGCAACTTTCAGGTCGTGAGATTTGATCTTTGTTACAACTTGTTGTCAGATTTGCTGTTGTCTAAACAACAGCAGTCTTGCAACTACTTGGACATGTGTTTGTTGGAATGTAAAACCACACAATTTTGCTAATTTATGAGGTTGCTTTTAAGATATTCATGGAAAAGACTTTGAAAAAACTGCTGATCCCACGAAGAGACAGCGGGGCATAAATACTTTTGCTCAGCATGCTGTATGGGAAAGATAAGATGGCATAGAGGAGTGGTAGAAAACTGCGGAGTTAAAAGGGTTTTCAAGACCAATCACTCTCAGCATCCTTTTCTTTTTTGAGGGGAACTGCCCTGGAGCAAGCAAATATAATTTGCAGTATTTATTTGTATGCATAGCTTCTTGAATAAAGGCTAAAGACAGAAAGCGAAGAGGTAAGGAAACACTGTGCTGGCTACGTATATTTCTGTTTATGTGGGAGGAAGCTTTTTGGATCCCCAAAGAAGAAAATTCAGTTTCTTATCTGTCCCTGTGTTTCAAGGGGGATAAAAGCAATCTTCAAATGGCATCTGTAGTCGAGGAGCACTTGAACCTAATCAGCACCCGTCAGACCCAAATGGACCACAGAAGCGGTTTTGTGGTAAAAGAAGCTTAATGCCAATCACACCACCGATGCTCACATTCACACACATCAATCAGCTGTTCTCATATGGTCTAAGGTAATGGAGGCACTAAAATCGGACACCAGTTGTTCCTCTGGAGGAACAACAAACACTCTGACATTGAAAAGCACAGCTTTGCCACAGCAACACATGCAAGAACCCTGTAGTTAAAGGGCTAATCACAGCGACAACAGCCATGACCCTATAGAGGCTGTTCATTTGTTTCAGAGCCAAGAAAAATGCTTTTCTCCTCTTTGTCCTACCATGCTGACACTCCTACAGTATACAAAGGCTTTGCATCCTGCTAAAGCATCCCCCGCCTTCTCCTCCATCCACCAGGATTTTTTCAACCTTCTATTCCTCTGAATTGTAGAGGACATGTTGGACTAGTAACAACTCACATTCAGACCACATGGAGAGGTAGCATTAAATGTCACTGCAGCACAAATCATTGTAAGTTGGTAATAACAGACATTTGTTGGACCCATTAAAATCGACATTGGTCTCAGAATCGTATTATCACAAGTTAACATATAATTTTTTAAGATGAGAACATAAAACATTTATGCAACAAGGGTCTAAAAGAGTATGTGAAACAATCTTAATTCTATTTAAGTGGATTTACTGAACACACTGAAGGTGGGTACAATTTTAACAAAATGTTCTTTTATCTTGCAAAATTGCGCATTTACTCATTCGGGGAATTTAAATCCCTTGTGCACAACAAAATAGTCAAAGTGAGTCATTTATTTGTTATTATATTTATGCGCATACAGAGTATAAAACATTAAAGAATTCAATTTCAGAGCAAAACCACAATACAAATATAATTTTACTCATGATCACTAACCTGGAAAGTTCATTATGTGGCTCACATTTTCCTTCTTGTCCCCTAAGGCTTTCATGTACAAGTAGTATAAAAGCTATTTGTTTCTAGTAAGAGATAAGTAATACCAAGCAGCAGGTCGCTCAGATTGATGATTCCTTAAAAGGCTGCTGACACAAACTTTCAGTCATTTTATTTGAGTACTTGCATGAGTTACCTGTTGAGGAACAACCTCCAGATGGATGTGCCACTTATTGTTGTGCAACTGTGATAATTCTACCACCCCGAATGTTGCAGAGTTTAGTGCAACATGGTATAAACTTCTTGATTGTATGCTCAAAAAAGCTTTTATTGTTGGACACATAAATTGGCATTTACTAAAATGTTTTGTTTTCTCATAACTTAAAAATATAGAGACAAATCCAAGTAAACATGATTAAGATCTTATAAAAACAAGTTATTTCTAGTCTATGAGGATTTGACAGAAATACACTGAAATTCAAAATGATATCATATTTTTTTTCTCTATCCCAGTTTTTAAAAATTTGCTAAAGCCTTCCACCCTCTCACAAACCTCTAAACAATCCAAGTTTCAGACTGTAAACTATTTAAAAACATCCAGCTCCTCTGGCAAAACCAAATAATCATATCAACACAGTTTTATCTGTGCTCAAAACCAGTGTTCTCAAATGAAATCCAAACATTAAAAGATGATTACACCACTGAGCATTCACAGTCTATAATGAATGAAACTAAGGTCTAACTAGATGAAATTGTGTAAAAGTTTTCCAAAAGTGTTACTGAATAAACTAACTTAAGACATTGGCTCAGAGAATAGGAGCAAGCAATTCAAAACTGCTCCTTTTTTACTGCTCTTTGAAAATAAGGTTTTAGTTACATTATTTTCATACAGTTTTCTCATAAGAAAAATAAACTAAAACCAAATTAAACAATATTGATTCAAGCCTTACAAACTATATTATACGTTTGTGTAATGAGTTCTAGTTCCACTGGGGCATTTTGGAGAATTGTAGGGATCTTCTCTTCTTCTGCCACAACGCCATGCTTTTTTCAATAGCTGCAGAATGTGGGTTAGCATTGTCTTGCTGAAACATATGAGGCCTTTCCTGAAAATGACACAGGAATGGGAGTATATGTTGCTGTAAAACCTGTTTATATCTTTTAGAATGTCTGGTGCCTTTGCCATAGGCACCAGTGCACCAATGCAGGTTTTTGAATTGAGTGCTGATAGCAAGCTGGATGGTCCCTCTCCTTTTTAGTCCAGAGGATGTGGTTTTCCAAAAATAACTTCAACATTTGAGTCACCTGACCACAGAACAGTTCTTAAAATTTGCCTCAGTCAATTTTAAATCATCTTTGGAAGAGAGAAGATGGTGGTGTTTCTGGATCATGGTCACACTTGGCTGTTTCTTTGCATGATTGAGCTTTAACCTGCATTTGTGGATTGCACGGTGAACTGTGTCCACAGACATTGATTTCTGGAGATGTTCCTGAGCAAGTGCGATATTTTCATGCCTATTTTCAATGCATTGTTCACAGGCATGAAGCATTGATGTTTGCCTTATCTCTTCTACACAGAGATTTCTCAAGAATGATTTGATGATATTGTGTGGGGTTTTTTTAAATATTGTCATATACAAAGTCAAAGTCATTCAGGAGCAATATTCTGAAATGGCTCCACAATTTGTGGATGTGGTTTTTTTTGCAGATTCGTGAGCCTCCTCGCATCTTTACTTCTGAGAAACTCTGCCTCTGTAATGCTTCTATTCATACCCATTTATCTTGCTGTCCTGCTGCTAATGAACCTAATTAGATCAAATTACATTAAAAATGTTCCTCCAACTGTTTATTTCTAGTACCACATATTTTTGTACTCTTTGTTATCCCCATACTAACTTTTTTCTAAATGTGCTGCTAACATCAAATAGAAAATTAGCTTGTTTTTTAAATGAAATGCTAAAATAACTAGCATTACCATTATTGTCTAATATCAGTAGGTTTAAACTTGGGTTTAATCTTTTGCTGTGCTGAGAGTAAATGGTTTTCCATCTTTTTTTGTCTGCCCTGGGATAGATTGGTGACCTGTGTACTATGCATCACCTCTTGCCCTATTTGAGGACAATTTGAAAAAAGTCTTCAATTCATTGCAAAAATGTATAATATGTAATATAGAATGATCAGATAAAAGGGGGGATATTAAATGTAGAACAGATCAAAGTTTGCTCACAGGTGGCTCAGCACAGCTATAGCTGTATATCCAAGTTTCACTGAAGGAGTCAGTGAGGAAACACAGTTAATTAACCTGTGAAAAGTTCATGTACTTGTTGAAGCAGTCGTGACTTTTAATGACTGGGCAATAAAACGAAGGCCATGTTTTTAGAAAATGGCAGGGAAAATCTTTGAAAGGAAAACAGTTTGATTCTTATGAATAGTAATGCGATTACTGTTAGACTGCATTTGGCTATGAAAAGATCCATCATTGTTATCGGGTAGGATGGGCTCCATGCCACTGTCTGTCTGTATGTGTGTGATACAATGACAAACTCCACCTGAACCCACTTAAATCCTGCTTTGCTGGACATTGAGTGGTCTGAACAATTTGGAGAGGGTATCCCATGGAAAGCAGGAAAAGAGCACTGCCATGGCCACATGACGCTTTGTTACACTGTCAGTCTCCAATGTTACACATCTCAAAAATCCTATAAGCACAAAACTGCTCTAGTTGGAGCTTATTTATGCTTTAAGGATCTGGGCACACAAGGTGGCACTTAAGCCAAAAAAACATTTAGATAGTGTCAGTGGGCGGTACTTTCCCGCTGTGTAACCATAGCAACATTCCATGTAGTGAGGCTGTGGCCTACATGCTTTCTTGCTGTAAAAGTTCCATTTCTTTAAAGTCTCACTCCTTTTTAAAGCATGCACATCTGTCATCTGTCAGTATGTACGAGATAGATGTGAAATATGCTGTGAGGTTTTTTTTGTGCTTGTGCACAATAATTCTCAAGTAGCTGGCTGTAACTATCACATTGAATTGCTATTCTAATATATGCAAATGATGTGCTAATATATTTAAACTTAAGTGGACGTGACAGCATAGCATACAGTAAATGACTGTTTTGTAATAGATTTAATATTCAGTGAAACCACAGTGATTAGTTTGGTGTAAAGACCTCGAGTGTTTTAATCATCACAAGGTTGTTGAAAAAAAAAAAAAGCCTAAAAATGAAACACCAAATGAGACAGTGAGAAAATCTAACAGCTTCAGCACAAAATCCATGAGAAAAGGCTGTGAGCTTAAAATGGTGAGCGACCGCTTTGAGCCAAATGTAGAGTGAACACTGGCAATGACTTTACAAGATGAGAAGCACTCAGGAAAAACCTGGGATGTGATGATGATGATGTGGGTCTCGAATTGCTGCTGATTTTCTCTCTGGTTGGCTCTTCCTATTTTTGTGAGAGAGGAGCTTTGTTATTATTCTTATTATTCAATTGTGCTTTAATTTAGTGGCTTTTAGACATAATTATATGTTGTTTTTAATTTGAGAAATTGAGATTTCAGTTTTACAAAATGAATAATATAGTTTAAATATAAACCTAAGTTTGTGTTGGTTTTTTTTATATTTATACTTGGTCATGTTTTACCTCTATTTTAATAGTGACAGTAGAGAGGAAGGCTGTGAATCGCAGGCGAGAACAGAATGAATGAAATACATGAAATGGTGTGTGGCTAGGATTTGAACTAAGGATTCCTTCCTGCAAGATTTGTTGTTCCTAACTGCAGAAGGAAGACCTCTAGCAAATGCTACACGGTTTTGCTTCAGCCTGCTTTGTAGGTAGTAACTACCTTTCTCATCTGGGCAAAGTGGTAAGATGCAGAAAGACATTGTAAAGTTCCAGCAACATGACTTTACTCCCTTTTAGAGGCAGTGAACACAGTGTACAATCTGGCTGCTAACAATTCTGCTCATACCTGGGCACTTAGACACATTTTAAGTGCTGTAGCTACCTGTCAGCATGAGCTCTCACAGATGAGATCATGTACTATAAACATTACTCTCACTCTCACACACACATAGAGCATAGGGGAACCTATGTCACAAATACATTATCCATTAGGCCACCTACCTAAAGAAAAATGCTCTACCTCTAATGCAGGTATCCATTGCTCATGGTATGTGTGCCTATAGAGCCCACTGTTATTAGGGACATAAACACGAAAGCAGACATTAGCACAAACGCATGCACACGCAAAACATAGCAACACAAGGAAAACAGAAGTCAAATTGTTTATCACAAAACTAAAACCCCTTGGAGATTAAAGTAAGGTGACTAAGATAATGAGTTTTGCTTGACGATTGATGAAAACAAAAGCCGACTATATGGTAAGCCTGCTAGCCAATGAGCTGCCCACAGGACATCAACTGATTTCCTGTGGGCAGCCGAGACTTTCCAAAGCACTGAACAAAGCGTAATCCCTTACCGCACAAACTCAGCATTGAATGGTAGCCTATAGAAACAGCTTGTCACTGAGCAGAATACAAGCAGATTGTGTATTGGAAAAGTGCTGCATGTTATTTCTTTTTCAGTTTACCAAAATAATATAAGTTAAAATGATTCTTCCACAAGAAAAGTATACCACGAAACAACATTTTTGTAAACAATTGCCAAAATACGACTGCCATTGTTAGAAAGCAGAAGGAAATGAAATATAGATTGACGTAAACTTGAAAGCAGGAGACTGTGACACATTGAGGTTTTGGTATTTATGCTTTGAATATTTGTTTGCCTACATATGTTAATGTGACATTATGTGCCAACATGTGCATTTAGGCAATACAGAAATGAGAGGCGCACAGGAAGTGAGCATCTCTTTCTGTTTGGTCCTTTGAGACATTAGCGTCTGTGTCACTGAGTAATTATCAAATGATTAGCCCGCAGAAATTCACCAGAGACTGGAAACAGATCCTCAAAGCAGGATTATGGTGGCCTCTACATATTTGATCTGTTGTCTTTTCATTTCTCCCTCTTCTTTCCTACATTACTGAACAACTTAACATTAAACCTCTCAAAACCCATAAGCAACCATGCAAAAAGGAAGAAAACACAACCCTCTGTTACGCAAACAGCTGGATACACAAATGCAGTTTACAGTGACAAGGAGTACAGGAGTGACACACAGTGTATGTCAGCTTGAATCCAGAAGCATTTTTGTTCCTTTCTCTTTCATCACGTTTTCCCTGTGCAGTGTTCGTCTCAACCACTTAACGGTTGCACAGTCTCATCCAAACTGACTGGCTATGAGCAGCACCCTTGGAGTTTGTACCAATGTTTTTCTGAATGGCTTAAAACAGGAACTACACTTTTTTGAAAACATATTTGCAGTGTCCCAAGATTTCAAATTTAAAACGAAGGTTTTCACCTAGTTAGACTAAATTGATCTGAAATCTGTCTTTTTCAGCACAGTGATTGCAGTTCATCATCCCAACCACAGGGGGAAGATGCCAAACACAGCACAGATGTTATTTATTGATTTTTTTTTAACGATATAATTTAACAAATATATCCCAGGTCTGAGTTCACAGCCATCAAGGGTGAGTTGAAGGTTGATACGAGTGATGGATGGGAACAATCTCAGAGCCAGAGGAACGGGACTATGAAGAACAATAGCTCTTATCAACAGTCAAAAGCATGAAGGGATTGCTAACTAAATATAAACAGTACTACATTTGTGGCTTTTCCTATCAGTGAGAGCATGGAGCCAGTTCTGTTGTTATTATTTATCTTAAATATTGACTTTCATTGTAATTTTTTATCTCTAACTGGCATTTTCCAGAATTGAAAATGTGTATTTAACCACCATATTTAATAACTCTGACACATGGCTGTTTAGCAACCATGAGGAAGGCCATGTATGAAGTTTTTTTTTTTTTTCCATTTGTGAACTTGAAACTGAGTACTGGAAAAGAGAGAGAACACAGCTCTTTTCACAGCAGTCACCTTAAACACAGAGGCCTGCTTGGATCTATCCTCTTAACCATGGGCTCTGCAAGACAGATTGAACTGAATCTTTAAATTGCATTGACATGAAAGACTTCTGAATGTGAAAAAGGTTTAGTTACCAAAGACAGACGATTTCACTAGAAATACCAGATCAAGTTAGCTGAGTTTCATTGGACCTGAAACTCAGAAAAAACAGTTGAGCTCGACTACAAGGCCCCCCAGCTTGTTCCCCCCCCCCCTATTTTGTTGTGACTGTCAAAATATTACTGTGACTAGGTAAATGTTGCCAATGTTCTATTTGGAGAAATTATCCTGAGAAGTGTTTGGCATGCTTTGGTTGCATTAGTGCAGATTAACTGTTTTGTTAAACCGTTCGTTTACCGTCTGTGCGACAAGGTTTGAACAAACTAACTGTATTTAGAAATCTGAGAAACAAAATGTATAAAACCAATCTGCCCAAAGTCACCTTATTTATTATATGCTATTATTATTTGAGTACTGTTACTGAAAAAGCATTGAAAAGATCAGGCTTTTATTTATAATTGGAGCACAATGTAGTGTTGCTACTTGAGTATATCTTTCCACTTCTGGCATATGATAAACTACTGTAAGCTACTATACCAAACAAATGGTGGTCATAATGTGATATAGCCAAGTGCACTTCATTTACAAAGCTAGATTAGCCACAGGGTGAGAGATATTTTCAATTTCAAGCCTAAAATTGGCTTAATTAAGGCCTCATTATGGGTGGAGAATATATTGGAAGGCAGTGACTACTTACACAAAAAAGGTCAAAAACCAAAAAAAGAAAGAAAAAAAAATTCCTTTCTGTAGAATTTATTTAACACCTTTTTCTCAGAACTGGCTTTATAAAGTGCATGAAAGGAACTTGTGGATTTTTTTTGACACTGCAGAGCAAAAACCAAATCACCCTATTAATAATTTTGTCTATGCTCAAACCCAAACAATGGTTTCAGATCATACACATAGTTTTTCTAACTTTTTCTAGCATAAAGTGACATCCTCTGAACAAGATTTTTTAGTTTATTTAACAAATCTATTGAATTTGTCACTTAAGGCAAAACCTTGTGCAGCAGTTAGTTAGTCATTTCCACAGCGAGTCTTTTGTTCTGTCTTCCTCCCCTCTTCCCAACCGGTCGCGGCAGATGGCCGCCCCGTCCTGAGCCTGCTGGAGGTTTCTTCCTGTTAAAAGGAAGTGTTTCCTTCTCACTGTCACCAAAGTGCTTGCTCAAAGGGGGTCATTTGATTGTTGGGGTTTTCTCTGTTTTCTTTGTATTACTGTAGGGTTTTTATCTAACAACATAAAGCATCTTGAGGAAACAGTGATTGTGATTTGGCGCTATATAAATATAACTGAATTGAATTCAATTGAAAGGTGGGCCCAGTCACACAGGTCTAGAGAACAATCAGCCACTCCCTGGCAACAGGGGGAAAAAGAGTATTCACCAACCCCAGTAACCAAAGCAATCGGAGGGACGTTTTCAGTGCCGCACCCATTTTATAACTGATTTCACATAGTGGCAGCCAGCAACTAAATGGAAGATATGGACATACTAGAAACACAAGAATGAATATCAGTAGGAACCATTACTGCCATTATCACATGTAGATCCAAGAACATACTTAGAATTTTGGGGGGGGGAAGTAAATGAGATCCACAAATTGTGTCTAAATAAAGCTCAGTGTTGTGCCAAAAGAGAGAGAGAATAATTTGGTTCAAAGATAGTGATTCAGAATTTTAGTGATTTAGAAAAATTGTTATCCTTTGCCAAATCTATTGCTTCGTAGGAGAAAGGTAACATTCAAGAGGACAGTTTGATAACAGCACCGTGTACTAATATCATGCTGTAAAGAAAAATGACATGGAAGATTATTAGTCATTAAACTTCTAAAAGCTGAAGTACAAAATGAAAATGACAAGCAATATGATACTTTTGTAATAAGAGTGAAATAGGACAGTCATTTGAATTTTGTTTTACGTTGCCATTGTCATCATTTGATTACCCAACCCTCACTAATAAGCCAGTTTTGTGTCAGTTATATTCACCAGCTGTATGAACCTCTTTCCCTGTGTATAGCCCACACTAACACATTCCTCACTGCCTTTATTTTCTTTCACCATGAGCTTTCTATACTCCATGCATATCACTTTAAGCATCCTACACACATTATGGCACACACATGCACACGCCAACTGTGGTAGATACAGACGCATGCACGCTGGGCACGGCTCATAAGGAACATCCATCAGCACTGAATATACACTTGTGAATCTAACGCTCAATAAAGCAAATATAAACCTCCAGTTCCTGTTATCTGTCTTCAGCAGGAGCCAAAGCTGTGACAGAAAGCGAAGAGAGAAGAGAAGAGAAGAGAAGAGAAGAGAAGAGAAGAGAAGAGAAAATGAGGACCAAGCCAAACAGATAGATCACTGCATCAGCTTCCCTACAGTAAGTGTATGTGAAATAAGGCATTATTGGAATACCAGACACATATACAATAAAATCTCCACTGTCATAACTGCAGCCACATTTACAACAGACACCTGCATTCTCCCCCTCTTACATTCCAGTGGAGGGAAGTCCATTAAGCAGAGACTGAGTCTTGAAAGAGAAACCGAATCTGGTATTTCTAATGCTTCTTTTGCCTTTCTCTAATGTTTTCTTCATAGCTCTCATAATCTCAATTTATATGACATCACTAAGCTCTTTCTCTGCAGTGACTACATGTTTCACTTGCAGGAGTGCAACTGAGACATTATACAAAATACATCCAAAACTATGTTTGCTTAAGAGCATTTCAGCATGTTACACACAATATTTTATTGCAAATATGGGTTGTAGCTTATAGTATATGTGAATGTCTAAGACATGAACTCATCACTGCTAATAGGATACATCTGTGCAATGACAAATTAATGAGATTCATGTCAAGGCATTAATAAAGTGGAGTTACTGGTCACTTTTGAGATCAGCCTTTAGGGTGTACTGTCACCATACAGGAGCTAATTTCACACATACTGTTGGTTTTCAATATAGTTGGCTTCAAACTGTCCACTCACAGTACATTTAATAAATGAAAAAAAAAAACTATAATAAATATTTTAATGTGGAGCAACAACAACAGAAAATTGATTTGGATTTTTACAGTCAGAACATGCCCAGTGTATGAAGACAGACTTTTTTGTGGTTTACCGTATCTTGTAACATTCTCTGGCTACTTTATTAAAAAGATCTGGTCAATTCATTAACGTAAATATCTTATGAGCCAACTGCATGGCAGCAACTCGATCCCTTTATGCATGTAGACATGGTCAAGATGACCTGATGCAAATTAAAAAACTAGACCTATTAACAGGAAAATATCAGGATTTCTTTTCTAAATATAGGGTTTACGAATGCAAGACTAAATCCATTATTATTTGAGACACAAAGCGGATAATAGGCATAAAATTGTAGAAGACGTTTCTGCTATAATCTTTTCTCTGTAGGTGTTCTTGCAGTCCACTCTTGTATTTCTGGATCGGAATTCAAAGCTACTCTAGGGAAGTTGTAGAAATAAAAACATGAAAAGTGCCCCATTCATAGATGCTTTGTTGAGTTTTATATTCAGTATTTCTCAGAAAAAGGTGCCAACAAGACACTTCTTCACTCATAAAAATATGCAGAATCATTTGTATTTTTTGTTTGTTTTTATCCGAACCTTAATCTTTTTTGTTGGGATTTCAAGACTTTTCTGTTTATTACTGCTATCACCTAATTGCTTAAAGGATTTCCACTAGCGGTAGAATGTAAATTGCACATTTGTATGTTTATACATATGTTCATCTATCAGCGTGTGCAATAGAAAAATACAAGACACCTACTGAAAACGACTGCAGTTTGCAAGCTGTCAGAAACTCCACAGGGTAGCTTTAGGACATAAAGTTGTGATGGGACTGCAATGTTTCAAAGGCACTGACAAACAACTTACAGTATTTTATCATACGGGGATGACTTGGTAGTATAATCCTGTGCAAAGAAGCATTATTTAATAAGTCTAACTTTAGGAGTTAAAAATGTCTCTGAGAGTCTTACAGGTTGCACTAGGGAAGCGGTCCCCAACTGAGTCGTTTGGTACCAGGCCACGAGAGTTGAGGCTCGGGTGTGAAATGTATGGTTTTCAGGGTTTTTATCGGTTTTCAGCGTTATTTTTGTTATTGTTTTTATTGTTTTTAGCGTTAACTCGGTTTTCCTGGGTCTTTTCACGCATGTTATGAATAAATCTTCTTTTTTGTTCAGGACCGGTACTAGTTTTATTTTGTTGTATTTATCCGCGACACCTTAAAGGCCGGTCCGTGAAAATATTGTCGGGCATAAACTGGTCCGTGGCGCAAAAAAGGTTGGGGACCGCTGCACTAGGGTAAAGTTTCTGCACTCAACTGCCAATACACATTGTTCCTTCCTTGAAAATACAGATGGTTCTCGTCTTTGTCAGTGCAATGAATCCCCCTAGTTGGTTGGGGCATCCTCCTAGCAAAGCACATCACTCACAGGTGAAGTAGCTGGCAGCACCATGTGTCATAGTGGTAGCACATGTCACACCCCCCTCAGGCTGACAGTAGGGTTTGTAGTATTGCCATTTCCAATTGGCAGGAAAACTGAGAAAAAATCCCCTAAATGAATGGTCTATATGCAATGCAGATCATGCAAAAAGGAGTTCAAATGAGATATTGCTCTAATACCTTGTGTACAGTGTTTCTGCAAGCAACAAATGCATACAGTGTCTGACACACACAGAGATGTGTAGATTCGCCTGAGCTAGCCCAGCGTGAGACACTTTTCATGTGAATGATTTTCTCCTTCTCAGGGTGGTGTTTTTGGATCTTAGGGATTAGCTATGTTAGTTGGTTAGCAGACACTCTGTTGTCCCTACTCCCTCATGAGAAAGGCCAAGCTTCAGTGACATCCGCCAATAAGACCTCCACTGGCCCCTGTTGCAGTCGACACAAACCACTGCCTTCCCTCTGGCCAAAAGCTTGACCAGTGCTGATTTCCTTCCTCACTCTGCAGTCATTTATGACTCTGCCTCATGTTATCATAGCCCCAGGTGAAGCCATGCTTCCCTGGAACGAAAGTGGGAGGGAGAGGCTGATAAGGGAGTGACGGAGGGAGAAAGATAAAAAAAAAGAAGAGAAAGAAATAAGAGTGGAAAAAGGGAAGTGAGCTTTGAATGTAAAGATTTTAAAATCTCATCAGAGATCCTAGATGGAATTCCACCTATCCATTTTCTTCCATTTAATGAATTCAGAGTCATGGGTGAGGTAAGCCTACCCCAGCTACTAAGAAGGTGTTGTTTTTTTTCTTCTTCTCTGTCATTCATTGTAGTAGGGTGTAGCTGCAGCATCAATAAAAAAAATAAATGACTTGCAATTTTTTGTTCAGATGTAAACAAAACTACATGCTTTACTATGTAAATAAAATATATTCAGGAAATGCAATAGTCACGTTGCCATGGAACCAGTTTGAGAAATTGGGTATTTCTGTACAGTATGTATGTATGTACTGTAAGTATTCTGCTTTCTGAGAGATAAAAAGTGTGTCACACTTTGAGCATTGCTGCAGATATAACTATTTTTTTCTGTTTCTCAATCAGTTACTATGATGACTTCTATATAGTCGAGGGGTATGTTTGTAATAGAGTGAGCTGCGACATCCCTGTTACAAGATCCATTTTGCTTTCATTCCTAAATCCTACCATGTAGTCCATAATAATAAGAAATCAGGAGACAGTTCACAAACGCACGGCCAAAAGAAGAATTTCACTCCAAGTATTTTACAAATAAAACCTGTGTTGTTTGTCTGTGAAGGTTCAGTCATCCAGGTCATCGTAGTCAAAGGAGCTTGCAAAGAAAAGCGTCTGGACTTCTTTAAGTTGCTTGAAGACGTTTCACCTCTCATCCGAGAAGCTTCTTCAGTTCTAAGGTCAAATGGTGGAGAGTCCCAGATTTAAACCTAGTGGGAGTATCCCCCCACAGAGGGACAAAAGGACCCCCTGATGATCCTCTAATCGCCTGAGCCAAGGTGTGAAACTGGGTGTGGGTCCCAATCAGCCAGAGTTTCGGGTGAGTTCATTGTGAAACCTGGCCCCACCTTATCATGCGAATTCCTGAGGTCAGATGGCCCAGGATGTGAGTGGGCGTTAAGGCGTCTGGGAAGGGATCTCAAAACTGGATTATAGATGGCAGAGAGTTGGTGTCGTAAACCCCCGCCTCTGTTCAAAGATGGTCGCTCACAGTGGACATAGATGGCTTCTTTCACTCCTCTTTCAAACCATCTGTCCTCTCTGTCCAAAATGTGAACATTGGCATCCTCAAAAGAGTGTCCTTTATCCTTAAGATGCAGATGGACTGCTGAGTCTTGTCCTGTGGAGGTGGCTCTTCTGTGTTGTGCCATGCGCTTGTGAAGTGGCTGTTTGGTCTCTCCAATGTAGAGGTCTGGGCATTCCTCGCTGCACTGTACAGCATACACCACATTGTTAAGTTTGTGTTTTGGCGTTTTGTCTTTCGGGTGAACCAGTTTTTGTCTGAGCGTGTTGCTGGGTCTGAAATACACTGGGATGTCGTGCTTGGAGAAAACTCTCCTGAGTTTTTCTGATACACCGGCTACATAGGGGATGACAATGTTGTTGCGTCTGTCTTTCTTATCCTCCCTCGCTGGTGTCTGATCTTCTTTTCTGTGCCTCTTTGCTGACTTTAAGAACGCCCATTTAGGATAGCCGCACGTTTTGAGTGCTTCCTTTACATGTGTGTGTTCCTTCTTTTTTCCTTCAGGCTTAGAGGGAACATGTTCTGCCCGGTGGTGTAGGGTCCTAATTACTCCAAGTTTGTGTTCCAGAGGGTGATGGGAGTCAAAAGGAGGTACTGGTCCGTGTGTGTGGGCTTCCGGTAAACTTCGATGTTGAGGTTGCCATTCTCTTCAATGTGCACAGCGCAGCCACTTCACAAGGCATGGCACAACACAGAAGAGCCACCTCCACAGGACAAGACTCAGCAGTCCATCTGCATCTTAAGGATAAAGGACACTCTTTCGAGGATGCCAATGTTCACATTTTGGACAGAGAGGACAGATGGTTTGAAAGAGGAGTGAAAGAAGCCATCTATGTCCACTGTGAGCGACCATCTTTGAACAGAGGCGGTGGTTTACGACACCAACTCTCTGCCATCTATAATCCAGTTTTGAGATCCCTTCCCAGACGCCTTAACGCCCACTCACATCCTGGGCCATCTGACCTCAGGAATTCGCATGATAAGGTGGGGCCAGGTTTCACAATGAACTCACCCGAAACTCTGGCTGATTGGGACCCACACCCAGTTTCACACCTTGGCTCAGGCGATTAGAGGATCATCAGGGGTCCTTTTGTCCCTCTGTGGGGGGATACTCCCACTAGGTTTATATCTGGGACTCTCCACCATTTGACCTTAGAACTGAAGAAGCTTCTCGGATGAGAGGTGAAACGTCTTCAAGCAACTTAAAGAAGTCCAGACGCTTTTCTTTGCAAGCTCCTTTGACTACGATGACCTGGATGACTGAGAACCTTCACAGACATAAGGTAGCTGACATTTGTCTGGGAATGTTTGAACAATATTAGACTTTTTACCCATCCAGCATTTTAAATGTTAGATTAACTGGTATGTGTGTGAACATCTATAAAGAAATGAGATCAGACTAATACAAGAAAAGATCTCGGAGGATGACTTGTGTTTGACGGATTCTTAAAGAAAAGAGAAAGGAGTTATCGGTTCCTGTTATATCCCACTAAATTCTCAATCTTGACTTTAACCTTTTACACAATATTAGTCAAATTCAATAACTTTTAATGGCCCTCACCTTCCTGGGAGATAATGTTGATTAAAAACAACAACAAAAGACACAGGAAATTACTATACAGTGTGAGCCACAATCAATCTTGTATCTATTCACAGCAGAAGAAACATTATTGAACAAGAAACATTATGTTTATATACTTAAAATATACAGGAAATAGGCTGTTGGCTTTATGTTAAGTGAAAGCCTTTCGTGACTGAGGTCTTGTTTGACCTGAGTTGATTTACGGGCTGTCAAATGTCAAGAAACTCAGGCCATTATTTGCTGGATTAGGATCACTACCCTGATTGAAATGTAACATCAAAGGATAATCCTGCAGAGTGTGCAAAGGCAAAAATATTCCGCAGGGATATACAACAGACTGAGAAATTTATATTTATAGATGCTGTCAGTGAAATATATCTCAAAGTGAGACATCTTCAAGCTGAAAATCTTTCTAAATGTAAATTTTGACATGACACCCGATTTGATGTATTACATTGAACTTTCCTGTGCAATTTTGGCAGGAAATGTGTGTTCCACAGCTCACTTTTGAAAGCATGGCCACATGTTCCCACATAGAGGGCTTTTATTTACACACACACATTTCATGCTGTGCAAAAGCTTCTGAATTTCTGCGGTGAGCGACAATAACATAAAGTGTTATCTTCTAGCTGGCTGTATATGTAGGAAATGACATTTCTTGCTATTGATTTGGTTTTTAATGTTTTTGTGTCATTGCTATTAAACATACATAATTTTAATGAAAATGTGTTGGGGTTTTTCATAATTGGGATGACCAAAAAAGATGTGACCATATTCCACAAAACATTCCCCACCCAAACCACCATTGCCATCAGCATTCATAACCTCTGTATCATATCAGCCAAGGGCTTCTGTTTCGATTAAACTTTGCTCACTGCAGGACGACATTTACGTGAGAGGACAGCTGATATTTTCACACTGTAATTAGAGGCATAGGTCAATGAAAGACAGAGGCAGCTGCTTCACACCCAGCTCTTACTACCCGGCAAATCAGTGCTGACCCAGCCAGCAGAACCGTAGAACATTTTGACCCAGGGCTACATACATTCACTGGAAGATGCAAAATAAAATTATACGAATGTTTTGAAAATGTAAGTCTCGAAATGTTAAGAATAGGAGTTACCTCCTCTTTTTTTTGCAAAAAGGGCACCACTATTGTTTATGCTGGTTCAGTGCATCTTTTACAGTTTTTCTCAAATGCTAAAACACAAAAGCCAATCCTCTAAACCAAATGACCAGTTGTCTAAACACATTTACTAAATCTAGCCATCATTTACCAATATCATAAACACATGTCACATGAAGACACAATTCACAGAACACAATCCTCCGTTGTCATAAATCTAAACACATCTTTCCTTGCTAAAACACAAGTTGCAAAAGAACTCTGCTCATATTCTCAAATGAAAGCTCATGTGATGCAACATGCTTGCCACAGTCAGCAATATTTGAACACAATGAACACACCTGGCGTCATTCATTACACACAACGACTCAAAATTGAAGACACTTGTTGCTAATGCTGTACCACATGTAAAAGCAAGTTCAGAGTGCACAGTATGCTGAAGATTCCAAACAAACACAATGGATGAAGGCAGAGTCAGGGGAAGAGGAATTTGATGCAGAGGAGGGAGAAGAGCTGGCCCTGGAAGAAGAGGAGCAGGCCAATGAGGAAGAGGAGTTCAAATGAGAGGAGGAAGAGGAGCGACCAACGAGGAAGAGGAGAAGGCCAACATGGGAGAGGAGAAGGTCCAGGAGGGAGAGCAAGACAACCTCGCACCATCATTACGGACGAGATGCGAGCAACAGTCACTGACCATGTCATTGTCCATGGCATGACAATGGCTGAAGCAGGACTAAGAGTCCGTCCAAACCTGAGTAGGTTCACCGTGGCCACCATTATCAGGGCATTCAGACAACACAACAGGTATTGTACTCGATTGCTTTCTTTGTCACAATACAGTTTTACAAACCTGTGAAAGTAGTCTATTGGTTTCAAATCAGTTGTGACTGTATTGTAACACATGTCAATTGACAACACATGTTTCTTTCTTTAGAGTTGAAAGAATGCCACATAGAGGTGGGAGGGTTGCCATATTTACAGCGGCACAAGAAACCCTCATTGTGGATATGGTTCGTGGGAACAACCTCATCAGACTCCGGGAGATCAGAGACAAAGTCATTGCCGATAATGTCAACTTTGAGAGCACTGACGATGTCAGCTTGGCCAGTTCTCTGGCGCCAAAAGATGCGGATGAAACGGGTCTATAGGGTTCCCTTTGAGCGCAACTCTGTGTGACACAAAGACCTACGTTACGAGTATGTGCAAGTAAGTATACATCCATGTTCACAGTACAGTTAGTGGACATACTGTGTTGCTCAGTGGCCTACATTACTTCTGGACAATACTGTGCTACCTGATTGACTGTTGTTCTGAACACCTGTGCACTTTCACATTTTCACAGAGGATATTACAGTTGGACGCGATGGCCAGACCTCATGAGTACCTCTTCCTGGATGAGGCTGGCTTCAACCTGCAGAAACGAAGGCAAAGAGGCCGTAACATCATTGGCCAAAGAGCCATCACTGAGGTCCCTGGCCAACGGGGGGGTAATATTACCCTTTGTGCGGCCATGGGTTCGGAGGGGCTTGTCCACCGGCATGCTGTCCTTGGGTCTTACAACACCCAACGTCTCCTCACCTTCCTAGAGGAGCTAAAAGACATCCTCCTGGACCGCCAACAACACCATCCTGGGCCCGCACATCACATTTATGTGATCATTTGGGACAATGTCCGCTTCCACAGAACAAACCAAATCAGAGAGTGGTTCACCACCAACAGTGACCACTTTTTAAACGTCTGTCTGCCACCCTACTCCCCTTTCCTGAACCCTATAGAGGAGTTCTTCTCATCGTGGAGATGGAAGGTTTATGACAGACAACCATACACAAGAGAGAACCTCCTAAGGGCAATGGAGCTGGCCTGTGTTGACATCCCAGCGGAGGCCTTCCAAGGATGGATTCGCCATTCCAGGGCGTTTTTCCCGCGGTGCCTGGCAAGAGACAATATAGCCTGCGATGTGGATGAGGTGATGTGGCTCGATGCAGCTCAGCGACATGATGCCGCACAGTGATTGTGGTGTGTGTGTGGTGTGAATAACGTAAATAAAAAAACTTCACACCCTGTTCATGTTTTCAAGATTACTGTTGTGTGCAATAGATTCTGTTTTTGCATTGAGTTGTGTTACAGTAGTGTACGTACATGCAGGATTTTCTATAGATTTATACTACTCATATGAAACTCACAAATCTAAATGCCTAATCCTCTGCAGAGATCTACGACGATCCGTTACTGTATAGTTTCTAAAATATGCATTGGCAGTTATGAAACAAAGAACCTTCTCACAAATTGAGCATTGTGTTTTCAATTGTTTTGCTGTAGTGTGTAATGATGTGTATAGTGTTTACAGTGTTGGGACTAACGCGTTATTAAGTAACGCGTTACAGTAACTACGTTATTATTGTGGTAACGAGCACGGTAACTAGTTATTATGCCAAAATCAGGAACGCGTTACTCGTTACTGGGATTTAGATAGGCTCGTTATTCGTTACTTCGTGTGGTGGCTATCGCGAGCTTCCACAGATTCAGTAACATTAGCAAGTGGTGGAGGCCAGCAGGTGGATGAGAGAAAGGGGAGCAGGAGAGAAGAGACCCGAAGCCGCCGGTCCGAGTGTCAGGTGAACTGAACTTCAGGTAAGAAGTTATGACCTGCAGTCTATCTGGGTCAGATATAAACCAAGTTTAGGTGGAGTTTATTTTCGTTGTGCTGACTTTTTCGTACTGCTGCTAGCTAGCATGACGGGTTTCTATACAGCTGGGTGGGTGCTATGATGTTATGATGTTGAACTTTATTTTGTTCATAAGGTTAATTATTAGAGTTGCCAACCGTCCCTAAAAAACGGAATCGTCTGGTATTCAGAGAAAATATTACGCGTTTCGTATTGAGGTGAAAAGGAACACAGTTTGTCCCGGACTTCAGCTACAATGAAAAAGACACAAAGCTGGAGTTATCTGTGTTTACGCTGCACAGCTGCCTCTTCTTCTCTCATCTCTCCCCTCCCTCTCCTGTTCTACTTCAATCATGAAACTGATCAATGATCAGCTGATCGGCTTTTCTCTTTGTTTGTTTATCGCCCACTTTGCGCCAGAAAGAGGAAACCAGCGGATGTCGCGCTAAACAACAGCAGCACGTTTAAGCTTGATCAGCTGTTGTTAGAATTTATTTAATATTAATTTCTAGTATCAGCTGATGTTTGCTGGACCACAGCTGTAAAACTGCTGGTCATGATATGGTTTGGTATATCTGGTGAGAGGGAAACATGAAGATGAAACCAGGAGATGTCCTTACTGAATCATCAGAGCT
>NW_024582407.1:2803166-2847204 GCF_018398535.1 Haplochromis burtoni | reverse complement strand
GCGCACATGACGCTGTGACGTAGGCTAGAATCATGACGGCGGTCAACGACAGTCCAGGCGTGGGATTTCTCTCGTGGAAATATGCACATTATTTTTTCCTTTGGTAGATGGCACAGTGCACTTGTGGCAAGTAAGCAAGCTAGAAGACTGGCACTCTTGCTGGGTATCCAGTTAGCAACACATTAACAAGAGAAGTCTGAGTAAAACTGTTGAGAGATTTTGACCCAAGTGACATGCGCAGCAAGCTTTGCCAGAATTGGTTATCAATATTCAGGAATTGTCCTAAACCACAGCGACCCCCTGGCTATTGGACTATCGTTTTGGGCTGTTTTTAAATGCATTGACCAGCATCAACAAAGAGCAAAATCAGGAAATTGATGCCATAAGAATAACTGTTATGCAACACCGAGTTGCCCTGGACATGATTTTGGCAGAAAAGGGCAGACTGTGTGTTTTGTTTAATACAACTTGTTGTACTTATATTCCAGACAATGTGCATTCTGACAATATGACAAATGCGCTACAATTACTTAGAAACATTCAACAGGCACAGGTAACCGATTGGGCAAATTCACAAAGTAATTGATGGGATTGGCTTATGAGCGGCTCATGGAAAATGCTGATGTTTAAGGTTTTGATGTTTATTGGCATAATACTTATCATGTTTTGTATCTTTACTACATGCATT
Organism: Haplochromis burtoni; assembly: GCF_018398535.1. Taxonomy (NCBI): domain Eukaryota; kingdom Metazoa; phylum Chordata; class Actinopteri; order Cichliformes; family Cichlidae; genus Haplochromis; species Haplochromis burtoni. The sequence goes on along the minus strand of NW_024582407.1, from coordinate 2,846,516 downwards.
ATTCCCTGTGTAAAAGGAATGGTATCAAGAATGATATCCCAATCTATTGTTGCATATGTCACTGTGCCAGACGAGGAAGAAGGAGAAGACGATGAGTATGAAACTAATGTGATGAATGATTATGTTTGAATGATACACATTTTATGACGACTAGACCGAAAGCACTCACAATGTAGGGTCTGTGTCTGAAACACATTGATGTATCTTTTAAATTCGCTACCAACAGGAGGGAATGTTGAGAGATTTTGAGTTTTGTGTTATGTTTATTTGTAGCTTCATTTAAAGGAAGAAGAGCTTGTGAATTGAACAATTGCAGGAAAAGGGAGTGAGACATTGTGTGCAGAAAAAATGTGCTGTGACAGCCAAAAAGCTACCTCCTGTTTCAACAGATAAGCTAACGGTCTCTCCTTTTAGGGAGATGTTATTTGAGTTCTACACATGCCACACCTATTTCTGTTAAAGCTTGTTTGAGTATAAATAAAGAACGTACTGGGAGCCCCGGCGCGATTCCTCTGTGACACACACAGTGCACACGTTGGTGCAGTGTCGGGGCATCATGTAAAGTCTTTGAGTCTGTGTTTCTTTGCCTCCTAATAGTTTTCTCCTCACAAAAACCAAAGTTACTTTCCCTAGTAACTAGTTACTTTGAAAGTAACGAGTAACTTGAAGTAACTGAGTTACTTTTGATGGAAGTAACTAGTAATGTAACTAAGTTACTAATTTAAAGTAACTTACCCAACACTGATAGTGTTTACATTTTTGAAAGCTTCGAGCTGATCTTTTGGTGTGAAAGTTTGAGTTTTGCAGTGGGAAGGTGTGGTTGTGTTTATGTAGCTGTAGAAAAGGGTGTTGTGTTTGGACATTGGGGAACATGGTGGAAACGTTTGATTTTGAAATATTTTACACATATTTGATTAAATTGCTTGACTGGGAGGTTTTATAGCTTGCAAAATATTGTGACAGCCAAGAAGTAAAACAGCACTTTGCACTTTTGCTAGAATCTCCATATCAGATTGGCCAAAACAAAGGGCCTGTTGATGTTTGTTACTGATTAGTTTGCTAATGTCATTAAAGCCTCTCCACTTCGTTGACTGCTTTTATTGATCTTGAAGTCAAAGTATCACATTACTAGAAAAGAAATGCAAAAAAGGTTTATTTGTTGGAAGCCAATCAGGGCTATCTTTTCAAGAATTACAGAGCTGTTTTTTCTTTCATTAACCTTAATTCTAAACCTTAATTGGTATATTATTGTTAAGGTCTGCCACTTACTTAAGAAATAGCAACTTTTTATTTAAACTGCTTAATTACTTTGCAATTTGATTCAGCAGATACAGTTCACCACTATTTTAATTAGGCTATCTTTGCATTACTGTCTCAAATTGTTTGCTTAGTTAGGGTTTTATATTTCACAATGTTTAAAAAGATGTCTTTTTCCTAATCAGTCCTGTTGTTTTCTATCTTCCTGATGTAAATGTGACTCAGCACATCTGCCTACTTACCTCCTACGCCAGTTGTACTGGACTGCATAAAAGGCAAGTGACATTTGAGAAGGTGATTACAACCTGTGTTTCTGCCTCTGTTTCTCTCTCTCTTTCTCTTTCCCTCTGTGTGAGAGCTCAGCTGGGTGTAGCTGTGCTATTACCCATGACAGCGCAGACTTTTCATCAGATTCAGGAAATGTGGGGAGAAGGCATGTTGGGCTCAAGCAGGATAACCAGACACTTAACTGACTTCAAAGACTGACACGCTGCCAAACTAGGCGGTAGCCACTTTGTGACCACCTCCAAAAAATGTGTAAGTGAGCTATAATGAATAAACTGTCAGAGCGAACACATGTGAACACCAGTATGCAGCATGCTGATGATGTCATGCCAAATTAAACACTCACACAGGTAGAAATATTAAGACGTATTAGATGGACTCCAGGCAATGATCATGTCATGTTTTAGGAACTGCAGCTGTTTACTGATGAAGATATTTATCTTACTAGGCAGTCATTAATTACTGCGTATGACCATCCCTGTCCTTAGAATTATTATCTTTTATAATGATTATTATTTTTTAAAAAGAGTGAGAGATATTCTTATGTCAATAACTTTTCATAGCAGTATACACATTATAGGTGCCTAATCATGGTTTTCCAATACAAATAATCTGTGACTGTGGAGGGTTTTTTGTTTGTTTGTTTGTTTTGCTTTCAGCAGTACATTTCACTGCAACGTGTCACTTTAAATAGTGTTAAAAGCAGAACGTTGACAGAGAGAAACTGGTGAATATGCAAAGTGTAACATCTGCTTGGTGATTTTATGAATACCCTCTAGGCGAGTGTAGACACTATATGACTTTTATGATAATATGTGTAGATTTCAGCTTACGAGTAACATAAACAGAAATAAAAGATAGCACAGGCTTAATAATAAAAATAATTGATAGTCACTGGATGTTCTTCCAGGGTTAATGATGAAAGAAGTTCAAAATTATCAGGATGCACTACCTTACACCTTGTGCACAACTGCAAGATAGTTAGAAATATCAGCACCCATGCAACCCATGAATGCATACAATCAATGGACCACACAAATGTCAGAGATATCTTCAATATACACAAGCCATAATGCAAATGCCTAAATAGCATGACCTGGCTGTGCCTGCCATTTGAAGAAAATCCTGAGGAGTAGCAGAAATAAATCATTTGTTAGAAAAAAAGGAGAAGAAAAATCACTTTTCTAATTAGTATGCCTTTTCCTTTATGAACAGCAGTGGCCAGGAATACATTTATATGCAGAGATCTCCAACTCAAACCTGACCTTTTAAAATCCAATCAGTCAATTAAATTGATAAAATATGACAAAACATATAATCAAGTAATAAAAACTAGATTAAGAGCCATAATAAAATAATCGCTTATTACATGTTTATTACATTTTAAAGATGTCAACACTTTCAGTTGCTCTTACATCCTGCAGCACTCTAATTCAGTGTCTCTAGGCATAAATGTCAAACACTGTCTCTCCAAGGCTTTTATGCTGCTCTTTGGATGAACTAACAGACCTGTGCCAGTAGACCTGAACCAGTTTGGATCGAGGGGGAAAAATAGTTCAGGCACAAGGCCATAAAGTTCTTTTAAAGCAAGTAAAATTATTTTAAAATCAATAGAGACTGACAGGCAACCAATGTAGGGACTTAAAAATATGATGCGTTCTCTCCTTCTGGTCATGATAAGAACTCAGACTGCAGAGCCTGAATCTAGTTGCTCTGCTAGTCTATCTGAATATTTTAAGTAAAATAGATAGCAAAGTCAAAGTAAATACTCAAGCATGTTTGATTGTGCATCGCTTTCTCTGTCACTCAAGTAATGGGTCACACCTTAGCAAAATTTGGGAGAAGATAAATGAGCCCAACAGGATATTTAAGGATATTTGAAAGGAAATCAGTTGTTTTGTGGGGACACACAGTCAGATAAAGTGTGTGTTAAATACGTTATAAAAGAAATGCCACGTCTTTGGATAACATCTTCAAGGTGAAATAGTGAAGTGGTCCTGTACGTCAATACTTGAGGAACCCCACAAAAAGGTACTTAGTTACCATTAATTGCATGAAACAAAAACACAAGATCAAATAAAAGGAAAGCATTCTTATTAACCCAATGATTTCATCAACTGCATCAAAAACTGTGCAAAAAGATTTATTGAACTGGTCTGTATCTGATCTAAAAGAAGTTCCATATTTACTGCTACTTTCCTGAACATTTCAGCACCAAAAAGAAAACTAAAATGTCCAGCTTGAACACATGTGGTACTCTGGGAGAATTTTCAGCTGTTTTGTGCAGCTGACAGTTCAAGTAAATACAATTTGACATGCACTGTGTCTTATGTGAGTGAGCGAGAGAGCATGCATGCAGGGTTTTTGAATATGTTTGTTTGTTAAATGCTCTCTGCCTGTCAGCATTCCTGTTCCCGTTTCCGTTTCCAAGTAACTGCTAGATGCGATTAATCTAAGCTGTATTCAGCAACAGGAAATCTATAGAGAATAGATAGCCTTCTAACCAGTCCTTTGTATAATTGGCAGGTTAAAGCTCATCCTGCGACAAAGGGCCTAAATGTAAATGTGAACCTGGCATACATAAAATGTAAAGCACCAAATAAACAAAATCTCTTAATTCAATCAGAGATGAACAGTGTGAAACACACACACACTTCTCAACAGGAGAAAAACACCCATTTCTTATGGTTAGACATTTTACCCTTAGGGTTCTATTCCCAGAGGAACAGACCAACCAAATTCACTTTCTCAAATGTAGGAAACACAAGGGTGATAAGAAGAATGACAATATTATTTTGGGAAACTAATTTATCAGTACAGAGGCACCGGAGATTTGAGGTGTAATGATCTGATTCACTGGCCATCTTGAGAAAGGTCAAGATGAAGATAAATGTCATCACCGGTGAATCCTGGGGAGTTGCCAGGACTTCAGAAATAAACACAAGACAGGTATTGACCTATGGTAGGCTAAGGCCGCCCACTGCTGCTTTAAAACCATTGGCCACTGACAGATAATAATTAAGACATCCAAAAGGTTAACTTTTATCTCTCTGGCTGAGTTAAGTGCTCAACTCGTGATGAAAATAATACTACACTGGTCTTGAGGTAAATCAGAAGGGATAGCTTACATAAAATAACAGCTCAAAGTGCTAGCTACAGGTACCTATAAAATAGTACATCCCATGATTTCCCTATGGACTGCATCAGCATCAACCTTAAAGCACTCTTTGTATGCTAAAGCACTGCATTAGAAGCACAGTGATTGGTCTCAGCCCCCCGCCCACACTGACAGAGGGTGATGCAGTACCTAAAGTCCTGACTTTGTGCCAAGCAGAAGAAGATGGCTCAGAAGAAACTGGTCAGACAAAGGGATTGTAAGTAGGATAAGAAGAAGAGGAATGAAGGAAATCATTTTCGTAGAATTTAATTTTGACCAGCTGACTTGTGCATTTAACTAATTTTAGTGTCTTTGTGCTAGTGAACACTGCTAACACATAACCCCGTTTTTCCTCCACTTAATTGTATTAGCAATGTGGTGAAAAATATGACTGTGCTAAAACAAGGATTCAATAGATGGATTATTCTTCGACTTGAGTGGCCAATAACATTTATGTTAGAGTGCCTATTTCATGATTCATGGTTTGTATCTGTGTGAGCTTTATTTGTCCCAGGTTGGTATTTTATTCAGATAAAAGGGCACTCACTCGAGGAATGCAAAGCAATAGTCATGAGCAATGCAATATAAGAAATATGCACATAATAAACCAATATGCAGTAAAAAAGATGGCTTATGATGGTAAGAACACGCGCAATATTGTAGCCTTAAAGCAGATATAGTCCCTTAAATATTCAAACATAGATGCTACTCTTGAACAGCAAGTAGATAAGACAATAGATAAAAAAAACAGCCATCCTGACCTTTCTATCATCACTGTTATGAACATATTATGGCCACCATCATTATCATCCACTCTCTGACATGGGGGATATTATGGAAAACAAGCTATAGCCTCCTCAGCATTTGTGTGTGGCTGAAGCAGAGGAAGAAAATGTTCTTGGTTCTATCACTCTGCATGGGAGCATTTCCTTAATCCAATTTTTGTGCACTCTCCTCTAGAGATTTCGATCAACTGCTCGCAAGATCTCTGCTGGATAAATAATTCATATGGTCCTTTTGGCTTTTTCATTAAAACTGTAAACATCATCACTTAACTACACTATTTGATATGTGATCTGAACATGGCATAAATATATATTTATAAATGCATATCTTTGCATACTTTCATCATTGTGTACCTTTAACCTTTACTTTCCAACTTTAACCTGTACAAAAGTTTTTTCAGCCCAGAATGACTCACACCTGTTTGAGTTTTACTGACATTAAAACCGGGGGAAAAAAACACTGAAGGAACAGTTTGACATTTGGAGAAATGTGCCTATTCGTCTTTGTCTGCTCGGTGTATATATAAAACATGTGGTGCAAATATACCTTTTTTCTCAAAACGTCAAACAACTCCTTCACTGACCAAGTGTCCCCCTATGACAGTCAAACTGTGCATAAACTAGCTTGCACAACCCCTGGACTGCTGGACCCCCTCCAGCAGTCAGTGTTTGGACAAACATCCACTGTGGATGATTTTTTATGAGAATACACTGTTGCCAAGCACAGTGAAAATGAACATGAGGTGTGATTGTTCAATCTTCTTTAGTATACTGTATCATAGTGAAAGACAGTTGATGCTGTAACCAAGACTAGTTTTACTTTATTTACTGGCCGATGCAACAGGAAGTCAGCTTCTTTTGGACAAAATAATGTAACTAAATAACATCAGTGCAGACGGCTAAAGACAGCAACCTTAATATATGTTTTCCATATGCATTCACCACTCACAGCAATTATCCCAGCCTCTGTGACTGGCTAACTTTATAGACTACCCAATTAAACATAAAATACTACTATGTAGTGTAATTTTAATGTTGCACTAACATGCTGTTATCAACAATTATTCTACCTATATTAATGTCTCTCCATCTATTTCTCCGTGTCTGTCTTGAGTGCACATATACGGCTGTGTTTGAATGTCCGCATTATTGCCTGCGTAGCACAGCAATTGGTTGATGACAGTTTAATCCTAATAAATAAATAATAAATTCCAGTCATCTAAATGATTAGGGGGTCTCATGCAGCAAGGTGATCAATATAGAGATAGAAGATGTAATGTGCTATAACCGGGCGGATCTTCAGATCCCCCTTTGCTTTTAGCTATGCAAGACTACGTGGACTTTGTGAAAAGGGAAGAACTGAAGGAGAAAAGAGTAAAGAGGACTTTTAATTTCTAAACAGCCTGCCTTGATGTTTTGTCAAGGGAGAGCCAATTGGTGATTCACAGTCACAAGCTTTAAATTGATTAGTCCCATAGTGAGGAATACAACAATCTCCAAAGCACTCACACCCAAACACAAATCTGGTAAATCAGATGAGTATGAGTATCACTGATCAATTTCACTAAAGTAAGTGAATCTTTACGATGTACGCTAATCCGTGAAATACACAATCCCTTATTATTGTTTCTCTGTTAAGCTCTGTAGATATCAAATTTGATACCTGCACATAGGCTGCTTTTTTGAGTATAATTTCTCAGCAGTTAGTAAATAAAATCACAAACTATAATTACTGTATTAGGCTCAAATTTAAAAACAACATTTACAGACAAAGTTGTTACATTTTTATTGGCATTTTTAAAACAATATAGTTGTAGTTTAGTTTTTCAAATTGCATAACTAAACACCAACAAACCAACAGACCAACCAACACCAGTAGAAAAAAAATGTTTAGATTATTCCAGTATTTTAGTATTTTTTTGGTATAGTAGCTACCTTGCTCACACAGTGGAGTGTGGATGTTTGCAGTCTTTTCTCTGAGTTCTTTAAATTAAGTTTATGCTTACGTTCAGTAAAGAAGATCTATAATCACTCATCTGTCTCCGCTTTGCATGGTTTTAATTGGTGCTCTCCGTCATTCTCCCTTTAGACTCTCTTTTGTGCAGCTCAACTCCTCCCCGTCTCCACCTCAGACACCTCAGAGATACATTCAAGCCTCAGTCTTCATCTTCACCACCACCAGCGTCTAGAGTCCGGGGGTCTCAATAAATCATGTTCAATTCTTCCAAGTGATCTCTCCTTATTGAACTACCTGCTGCTACACTGGGCTAGCTATAGGATCCACAAGTTAGGTCTATAAGTAAGTATCTCAGAACAATGACACATCACAGTGTTTTTTTTAAATTAAACAATCAAGATGTGACTGAAGTGCAAACTTTCAGCTTTACCTCAAGAACTTTTACAAAAGTACTGGATAAACAATTTTGGAATTACAGTCATATTTTACCTCCATTTACAGATGTATTTTTTTATACTATACATAAAGATTGTTTTTACTTGAATGAAAATACAAATGCTGTGTTTTAGTGCTGAGTTGCTCTGCCCTGAGTTAAGTGTAACTAGTTTTAATTCTTTTTTAAACCCTCCATATTTAGTCCATTCCGTCCTTTTAAGAATGTACCAAATTATTGATTTGGCCACTCTTACCTTGTTTCCTATCCCTTTGACAGGTTTAAGATTAGTTCAGCAATTGAAATCAACTCCAAATCTTTGACCTGATTAATTTATCATGAAATAATTGGTGAACAGGCCTCACCTGGTACAGATTAGCTTGTTAATTAACTGTCCAATTATATTTGAGCCTCTCAAGATTTGGGGACTAAGTATAAAATGGCTTTGATTTTTAAAAATTAATGCATTGCTTTTGTTAAACCCCTTGAATCAAAGCTTAAAGGCTGCATTTCAGTCATATTTTGATTGATATAAAAACCCCTGTGGTAGCATACAAACTAAGTTTCCTAGATTGCATCAGTGTGTCATCGTCCACAAACTTATGGACACCATATTTCCAGCATTCAAGAGTTGCACACATAGTGCAACCATCCATGATTTCACACATTATTCACTATACAGACAGGGTGGGCAAGGACTTGATTCGCAATCACAGTCTTTCTAAACCTAAGAAACATAAGCTGTTACTGTTAAGACATCTAACCACAAGTTGAACCCTGAACTTCATTGTTATCTTGTGCCACTTCAGGTCTCACAGAACAGAAAGAATTCCTCTTGCATGACCAGTTTAACAAAGTCACTAAAACTTACTATTTACTTAAAATCCCCATCAGTGGATTATCCACCCACACTGGGGTCGAGCTTACAAACACTATGTACACAGTAGCAGATTTACAACATACATGATGTGTACATCTTTTTTGGCCAACCTTTTTTTTCCAGCAGCATAAATGGACACATCTTGAACACAAGTGTTTGAGAACAATAACCATCTGGTGAGATCACATACTCGCTTATAGATTTTTGTTATTATTTTTCTTTTTATGCATTGACAATTTTTTTCTTTTAACCTTTATTTAACCAGGAATGTCCCGTTGAGATCAAACACCTCTTTTTCAAGGGAGTCCTGGCCAAGAGGCAGCACATTTCAAAACAAATACATACGAACAAACAAAGTTAAAATTACACAAAACAATTACACATTAACACAGAAAAGGTAAAACTACCTTTTCTGGTGCCAGTTTTATTTTAGGAAGTCTAGTTGCATGGAAACGAAATGAAAAACAAAATGTTGTTTGGTACTTACAGTAACTCTCATACTTTATTTTCATCTTAGGTACTATGTTCACTCTAACTTGAAGGTGTGGAAAATAAAAGGCCAGGGAAACACTTGTTGTTGGATCAATTTTGCAAGATAAAATGTCACCACCAGAGTTCAGTCTACTTTAGGTAGCTATTCTGTATAAATCCCACAGTCAGTGTTTTAAATAGATATATTAGAAGATAATATTAAAGTATTCTGAAGAGTGGAATACGGTGCTAATTATATGTAAATGTTCTCTGTAATTGGTAACAAAATACATTTAAAGGTGAATCTTCTAGCACCGATGACATATGCTTGGTTTTCAGCTGCTTCTGTTTCCTCTAACCTGAATAATAACAACATGCTTCTAGCTACGCTGTCAGCTGAGAAGATTCATGCACACGGTGAACATATTATTTATGCATGGCTAAGGTGATTATATGTACATGACTAATGTACGAATGTGTATTTATGCATTTACGTGTGTATGCAGGAGAGAAAAACCTATGCATGATTAAATTAAATCCACGGGAAGTAGAGACTGTACCCCACATGGCCACAACACTCAATCCTACATTAACAGTTACAGCCACAGAATTAGCAAACTGAGTCAGACCACCTCAAGCCTACGACTACCAACACATTTTCAGATCCAGTTTATGCTCTGAAATTTCCACTAGGTAACTTTTTCAGACAACATGGTGCCAAAAACACCCGCTGTCTAACCAGCAAAGGTTTTTTTAATCCACTCTGTGAAAAGAACTGAGTGAAAGAGGGAAAGATGAGTGGTGCACACGGCTACAAGTGTTTCTGAAGGTCTATCGAAAAGATGTTGGAAAAGTGGTTGGGCTAATCACAGGAGAGCAGAGGTGATAAGCTAGCTAATCGCTTTAACACTCATGGCGACATAGTTGTTCCCTTGCTACTAGCTCTAATCTCTTCAGTGCCTCTAACCCACTGGCCTCTGGAGCATAGACCTTTCTAGTTCTTCTAAAATGACCACTTAAATGCTAGCAGATTGGCAGTTTACAATATCATATTCATAACAGATCTTATCTTCCCACTAGAAAACTAAATGACACTAAAGGTTCCTAAGTAAGTGATATCAGCTGAGAGTTTTATTGTAAAACTGCTGAAAGACACTTTTAGTAAAGAATGGAGAATCAAGCAGAGGGAGCACGGATCAGTAAACTGGAATGGATGTGTGATCATGTTTTATGAATGATTTTTTTTGACAAGCTGGACTGTGTTCATGACTTAGTATTCTGCCCTCGCACTGAACTAGGCAGATAGATAACCATCGTCTCACAAAGAAAAGCCACACTGTTGTTCCTTTCTGGTAGTTTATTTCCAATTGGATGCATGACATGGGTTTTGAACTGTAAAAAAGACGCAAAATATCATGTGTGAGCTAACATGTGTAAACATTTTACAATTAGAAACTACTATGACCTATAAACATCACAGCTATATTAAATAAGCTAACAAGCTAAAGTTAGCGGTTACCTAACCCTAATTAGCCTCTAGGCGAGCCACATGCGGCTCTTTAGTCCGTATACTGCGGCTCCGCGTGGTTTGGAAAAATAAATTAGAAGTATTTAGCTAAAGTGTATTTTAAATAATAATAAAATTATATTTTATTATTTTTTCATCGCTCAAAATAAGCATCACACTCGCGGAAGCCGGTGTACCCGCCAAAACGCCGTGCATTTATTGAGACTTTCAACCCTAGGTAGGCCAATTATGGATCTTCTGATCCACATTATGTCAGCAGCTATTGTTAAAAAAAAAACACGGCTCACGCCTCACAGATGACAGCTTACAGTCCTGCGTAAAGATGAAAGTGACTTCGTACAGCCCCGATTTGCAGACGCTGTGCGCAGAGGTTCAGGAGCAGAAGTTCCATTGTAAACATACCACGGCAGACCCGACGATGTTTCCACGAACACGCTTTTCAGCATCTCTTTATTGACCACTTTTCACACACGGATGCTGTATGCATACAGCCGGCTGTAGCTTTTCAGCTCACAGCCCGGCACATGCCAACAACAGCATAGAGAGCACAGAAGTTAAGGAGGCGAAGTGTGATTGCGGTGCCGCTCAGGTGCATCCGCCTCCCCTGCAGCGGTGCTGCAGACCACGCCCCGCCACACACATTAACCAGGTAAAATACACATTTAGGCAGAATTTTGCAAATATCTATTTTCCTTTTTTTTTTTTAGCAGCATAGTGCTTTTTTTCCAATTATTTTTTAAAAGCCAGGTCAAGGCTTCAAAAGCCCAAAGGCAATTGTCACGAAATTAATATATTGAAAGTGCTTATTTAGTACTTATTGTTAAGGGTGGCAGCTCACAACAGTTTTTGTTTGCTACATGGATCATTCTAGTTCAGCTGGGTGTCTTTCCTTTTGTTATATTTCTTTAAAAATGTCTTAATTACATAAATAGAGGCCAGAGGGGCCGATGGCACAATATGGCAGCCTCGCTTCTGTCAGTCTGCCCCAGGGCAGCTGTGGCCACAACTGTAGCTTGCCTCCACCAGTGTGTGAATGTGAGAGTGAATGATTAGTGGAATTGTAAAGCGCTTTGGGTGCCTAGAAAAGTGCTATATAAATGCAATCCATTATCATTATTATTATTAAATAAAATGTAATTTTCTCTGTAGCACTTCATGGATTTCATAAGCAACACACCTTAGTTTTTCACACAAAGCATAAAGATAAAAAAAAAATTAGATGCCAAAAAGTATTTGCGGCTCCCAGTGTTTTCTTTTGCGTGGAAACCGGGTCCAAATGGCTCTTTGGGTGTTAAAGGTTGCTGACTCCTGGTCTAGGTTAATGTCTAATGAAGCACATCTTTAGGTGAACTCACTTGTACAAACTATCACTGTCACAGGCTGGGTCTCTGACCCAGCACTCTGAGTTCATTTTGTATTTGTCTCATTTTAGATATGTGATTAGTTTGTGTCATTCCTATTTAGCTTTAGTTAAGGAAAGGCAGTTATTATGTAGCTGACAGCTACACACAGTCAGCCCTGCTGATTGTGACAGAGTGAAGGGTGGACCCAAATGCAGACGGAAACAAAATGTGAAACATGACTTGAATAACAGAAAACGAGCCATTTATTGAGGCTGGCAAAATAACTGTAAACAAAAGGCAAAATGCAAGGCTAACAATAAACTAAACTGGGCGAGCTAAATTAATTTAAAAACCTACAACAGGAACATGGACTTGACATGAGGAAACTTGACGCAACTTCTTGGCTTGCAAACAAAGCAGACGATCTGACAACGACACACTGAAAACACAGGACTTAAATACACAGGAGGTGATTAGGGGAAGTGGGAACACATGGAGGAGCAGCTGACTGACATGAACCTAATGACAGGACAGGGGAAGTGAAACTAAATACAATGAACAAAGAACACACGACTCCTTCAAAATAAAACAGGAAACACTGAAACTAGACCTGACAACACAAGCTTAACAGACCTAACACGTGATGAACGATACAAGAACTCAAACATAGAAACCAAGGAAACAATAAATAATAACTGCCTTTCCTTAACTAAAGCTAAATAGGAATGACACAAACTAATCACATATCTAAAATGAGACAAATACAAAATGAACTCAGAGCGCTGGGTCAGAGACCCAGCCTGTGAAAATCACATCAGCAACTCACGGCAGTTAGCGCAAAATAGACAATGGTAAAATACAACATTACTGCCAACTTACAGATTGTGCTGGCTTAAGAGGCAGCATAGGAAGGCACAGGAGTAGAAAACTGTCCTTCTACCGTTAGACAGGAAGTAGCGAGAGTTGCCACTTCCGTTAGGATGTCAAAATAAAACTGACAGTGTAAAAATGCCCCCAAAACAAATAAAGACTGTATGAACCTATACAACACCACATAATCTCGGGGGCGATTCTTCAGGAGCCAGAACACTTAGGCTATATCATAAATGCATTCATTCACAGGAGCACATGCATTAACTGAGTTTTTCTACAAAAATTAATAACTGTCCACAAACCCATCTTTATTTAATGAATTTTAATGTAGCCATACACTTAGCCTGAATTCAAGGAAGAGTTCATTTTGGTCAAATAATTATGACAGAGTCTCAATTGTAGAGCGTTGCACACACTGTCACCTCTAGAGTTATTGGATTATTTCAATTTGAAAAAGAGCTATGGCATATGGCTCCTAAGGCTAAGAGCCATGCCCTTCCTTATTTTGTATGGGGTTTCTCTTTACTCTGCTGAAGTCATCAGAAGATATATTAAAAAACATAAAAATCAGAATACTCTTAAGCCATTTTCACACATGCACTGCCACCCTGAGCTTTTCTTGACATTACCCAGCGTAACTGCACTAAAAATGCAAATGTCTGATTCAGTCAACCCGACATTCAGTGATCTTTACTCTGCCAGTTAAGCTAGTACAAAGTCTGTGTGATGTGAATTGGGAATTAACTGCAAGCAAGTAAGAGCTGTGAGCTAGCTGAATCACACATAGTATTTATATATCTCCTTTGTGTTTCATGTGAGAAAGGGCACCTTTGGAAAATGTCCTAAACTGATTCTCCAGGCCAGTGTGTAGAAACAGCTTCAGAGCACTCCTGACTTAACTTAAGACTGGGAAAATAAAATCCATAGTCAGGAGTTAAATGGACTAAAACCTTTATCTCAGTATTGAAATGGGGTTAACACTTTTGTGAGGTGGGGTGGATTTTTATGAAAGGATTTGTTTTTAAAGAAAAAACTGATCTGATATGTAATCATAGGCTCATAAAGGGAGACATAAAATTGACAGGCAAATCACAGCAATCAGTTTATTTTCTTTGTGGTGGTATCATAAATATATATTGACATTTTAAGCAACCGAAAAAGTAACCTTCAAAATGTTTAAAAACTTAGGCCTACATGGTTTACTTAAACTACTTGACATTCAGTGGAGAAAGATGGTTGAGCCTTTATCAGTTTCTGTGTTTCTGCTCTTTCTAGGTAAGTAGTATCAACAATTAAAAAAGGGCAAAACAAAAAGCAAACAGCAATAGAACCAGAAAAAACAAATGGATGGAGGAATACCATTGAGGTCACTGTTTTACATCTGCATTTTTCTGCATTGTTGTTGAATAGCTTATTTTTGTTATAACTTTCATTTCTGTCTTTGCAGTGTTACGTAGGAGATCTGAGGCCATCTCTAATGAGATCAACACCCATGTGCCATCTAATCTCAAACATTTCATTAACTCTGTCTTCTATTTGGAGAATAGTTTTCTTATTTCTGTGCGTTTTTATTATCTTGTTCACTATTTACAATCGTTTTTCTTAGAAGTCACCCTTGCTGTTCTTAACATTCTGCCAACTGTTTCTCCCTAGACTTAAGGCGAAATATTTCAAAAACATCATTTCTAGGTTTTTGCAGGTTTTATCACAATTGTTTGCACTTGGAAGCTTTATGAATTTGCCCTCAGATGCTTTATGTTTATGAACATGACCCCTGGAATCCAGAAACGTGTTTTTATTGACCAGCAGAACCCCGCTGTTGCCAGAATTATGACTCTGTGGGGGTTCGAAGGAAATGCAAGCAATACTAAATGGGACACTGACAGCTTCTCTGTACAGTAAATTTATTATGAAATGTGAGAATTAGAATATTAGCTAGATCACAAATAGAAGTCTTTGTCATTTCAATAGAAAAAGGTTAATTTCTTGGGTTAGCATGACAGGGCTTAATAGCAAATTAACACAAAAAAGAACAATTAGTGGTAGACACATAAACCAAAAGAGTGAGAGGAAAATAGTGAGAAGGAATTGTTATATAACAAAATAATTTATGGACAGGTAATCTCAGATTACCTCCCTTCCCGACCTCACACAACAAGCTCACTGCATACTAAAACTTACCTGACTGCCCATCTCAACAGGGGACAGAGATTCATCATTCACTCCATCACTATCAGAAGCAGGGCTATTATTAAGTTACTTAATCTTAACACAATTCACTACACATAATTTTATTTTGTTTTACTGTCTGATGCTTATGTGCAGTTTGTAAACTACTCAGGTTTGCGTACTTTCCTTTTATCCCTTAGTATAAGGCATGTTGCCATATACAGCAGTTATTTATTTGCAGGCAAAACATTCAAACAAAAAACACTAAAAAGGAAGCATGAATGTGCCATGATGTCACCTCGTAGTTTGTTTACTGCTGTTTTGATCTTTGGCTTTTAAAAAAAAAAAAAAAAATCAGATGTCATGAGATAGTTGATTTGAATTTATTTTTTTATTTCCATTATGCCTGTGATTTAAAAAAGAAAAAAAAGAAAAAGAAAAAAAAAGAAAGCATTACACTCTATTACAGAAGCCTTAAAATTCGTACTTGAATTTATAAACTCATTAACATAAATTTTACAAATCAAATAAGTAAAATAAGTCTTTCATTCAATCTGCCACCCCCTATTGGTCACTAAAAAAATGTAAAGGACTTCCATATTGTGTGTGTATGCTTGTGTATATATATATATATATATATATATATATAGATAGATAGATAGATAGATAGATAGATAGATATTCAACTGTTTGTTGGTGTACAAAACTAACCTACCAGTCAGGCAACAACCTAGTACATTTAGTCATGTTAACGTGGTCAAGGCGGCCTGCTGAAGTTTAAACCAAGCTGTTAGTGCCAGATGGGCTGGTGTGAATAATTCAGACAGTGGTGATCTACTGGGATTTTTCCACACAACCTTCTCTAGGGATTACAGAGAATGGTCTAAAAAAGAGAAAATATACAGTGAGCAGCATTTTTCTGACTGAATAAGCGTTGTTGATGCCAGGTCTCAGAGACCAGACTGTTTTGAGCTGGTAAGAAACAAAATGAATTTATATAACAACCTGTTACAACTAAGATATGACCAACAGCATCTCTGAATCCACAATTTATGTCTTTGAACTTTAAAGCAGATGGGCTACAGAAGAAGAAGACCTCTTCCGGTGGGCCTCCTGTCACTTAAGAACTGGAAACTGAGCCTGCAGTTTGAACAGTTTCACCTTGCTGATTGCCATGCTGTGACATTAAGGTGGCAGAGTCAAAATCTGGTAGAAAGAACGTGAACACATGAAAGCATAGATCCAAACTATCTTGTATCAGTGATTGTTCCAAACTTCTGGTGGTGGTGTAATGGTATGAGGCAAAGCCTATCTGAGTGTTACTGCCAACCATGTCTATCCCTTTATGGCCACATTGTATCATCTTCTGATGGCTGCTTTCAGCAGGATAATGTGCCATGTCACAAAGCTGAAAGCATCTCAAATTGGTTTCTTGAACATGAAAATAAGTTTGCTGTACTCAAACAGTCTCCATAGCCATTGGATCTCAATCCAATAGAACACGTTTGGGATGTGGTGGAATGACAGAGGATGTGCAGAGGATGCATCATGGATGTGCAGCTGACAAATCTGCAGCAACTGTGTGACGATGTCAAGCTGACCAAAATCTTGAATCTACACCATGAAGAATTAAGGCACTTCTGAGAGCGAAAGAGGGAACAAACCTGCACTAGTAATGTGCAGCTACTGAAGTGGCTGGTTAATGAATAAATGTTAAAAACAAAACTGGGTCAAAGTCGTCAAATTATTTGCTGCGTAGAGACAATGGGAAACCCTTGCCCATTAATATTAGGTATTAGGTACCTCCCTACACATCTATGATGCTGGGGGAGGTAATTAGCTGTAGCTGTTTAACTGCAGGCACATTCCATGTGAGATTCTGGTTTCTTTATCTTCTGATGGATGTCAACTCCCGGCCATTTAGGGGCTCGCCTATGCTTGCATATGGTGAACCATTAAAGTTAAGCCATATACGGGTGTGGGGAGATGACCTTTGGATAACTAAGAAATGTGGTTAAACAGTTATAAGCATATATACACACATGCACATGCATACCCACACACACACATACAGGGCCTGGCACACCACAGGGGGGTTTACAATAGGTGGTGTTTGTATTCACTGCATTCAATAAAAAGGCTGCATGGAAGGCTGTTTCTTTGAAGCTGGCTAGGAGACAGGTGAGGAGCGTTCAGCTCCAAGAGCTTGGTTCTGGCCAGCCTTCCCTTGCTAGCAAGTTTACGTTGTTGTCTTGCTTTCTTCATGGATGATGAGTCTCTGAACTAGCGGGCCTGTGGAAGCGCAGACCCAACAAAATGCTTTGCTTTTTTGTTTAACACTTACTGTTTTTCTGAATTGCTAATACAGCTCCCATTATCTCAACCAAATTCTGGATGTCCTAAACCAATTTACTGAATCAGTCATTCTTTTGGTAAAACAGTTTACACTCAGACACAATTTGCAGATCTCATTTCATCTTTTTGAAAAACTCTAAACACATTCTTACTCAGCAAAATACATTTTGAACAGTGATTCACTCGTGATGCACAGCGCTAACCACAGTAGGAGGAAATTAAACACAACTACAGCACAGATGTAATTTCCTAAACGCATCAACTCAAAATTGTTCACACAGTCAATATGTCAGTTCAGAATGCACAGCTAGCAAGGGTGAGCAGAAGGTCACTAACAACAACGGATAGAAACAATGTGAGAGGTAGAGGAGAATTACACTGAGAAAGTACTTCTTAGGTTGGATAAGAAAAGCTGGCGACTTTCATGAGTAAACTGCAGTACAGACTAAGGTTTTTTTCTTGGAACCTTCAAACTACACCCACAAAACTTTTAATCCTGCTAGCAAACCCTCGTAAAAAACATCTAAACACCTGTATCTATATACAGGGTGGGCCATTTATATGGATACACCGTAATAACATGGGAATGGTTGGTGATATTAGAAAAAAAATAGAAAGGTTTTGTTCTCTTTCTCTGCAGATGCTCTCTTGTCAGTATGATCTTGACTCTTTACAAAATTCTGATGTTTTAGTCACATGACTTTCTAAATATAAAGGGGAGGATAGAGAAGAAGGTGGTGATGAGGTGCTTTTATTTCTTTTATTTTTTTTTAACTTTGGTAGAATTTCAAGACAGCCACATGAGGTTGGAAAGGCTTGAGTTGCGTGTTTTGAACACTGGTTTCAATAGTGTTATTATTTTTGACTGGTTGTGTGTTTGATCTGAAAATACAGGGTGGGCCATTTATATGGATACACCGTAATAACATGGGAATGGTTGGTGATATTAAAGTCCTGTTTGTGACACATTAGTATATGTGAGGGGGCAAACTCCTCAAGATTGGCAGTGACCATGGTGGCCATTTAGAAGTCGGCCATCTTGGATACAACTTTTGTTTGTTCAATAGGAAGAGGGCCATGTGACACATCAGACTTATTGGTAATGTCACAAGAAAAACAATGTCTGGTGAAAGCAGGAACCGGGTCATTGCAGCAGGTTTCAATGCAAACTTTTATGTGAATGGTGACTTTAACAAACAAAACCACCGCTATTGGTCTGACACTAACCCACATTGGATGGATTCCTCCAAGACTGTTGGACCAACAAAAGTGATGGTTTGGTGTGGTATATGGGGTACAACGATAGTGGGTCCATTCTTTATCAATGGAAACCTCAAGGCCACTGAATATTTGAAATTGCTGCATGATGATGTGTTTCCCTCTTTATGCACTGAAGCTGGCACGTTCCCTGAGTTTTTCCAGCAAGATGGTGCATCACCACATGGGTGCCAGGTCCGAGCATTCCTAGATGAACAGTTTCCTGGAAAGTGGATTGGTTGTCGTGGGCCAATTGAATGGCCCCCAAGGTCTCCCGATCTGACCTCCTTAGACTTTTATCTTTGGGTTCATCTGAAGGCAATTGTCTATGGTGTGAAGATACGAGTGCAGCACCTGAAACTACAGATACTGGATGCCTGTGCTGGCATTTCTCCTGTGGTGTTGTTTTCAGTGTGGGAAGAGTGGGAGAAGAGGGTTGCATTGACAATCCAACACAATGGGCAGCACATTGAACACATTTTATAAGTGGTCAGAAACTTGTAAATAACTCATGAAATAAAAAGGTTATGTTGAAACCAAGCACACCATTGTTTTTCACCATTAACACTATTGAAACCAGTGTTCAAAACAAACACGCAACTCAAGCCTTTCCAACCTCATGTGGCTGTCTTGAAATTCTACCAAAGTTAAAAAAAAAAAGAAATAAAAGCACCTCATCACCACCTTCTTCTCTATCCTCCCCTTTATATTTAGAAAGTCATGTGACTAAAACATCAGAATTTTGTAAAGAGTCAAGATCATACTGACAAGAGAGCAACTGCAGAGAAAGAGAACAAAACCCTTTTTCTCACTGCAAAACACTGCATAATGAACCCTTTGAAACTCTTCCTTCTGTATTCTGCTCATTCCATAATAACATGTCTGCTGCTGCATGGCTCATCTGAAAGCACTGCTGGAGATCCTGCATGAAGAGTTTCATTAAGTCTAGCGCCCAGCCAGGACTGACCAGGTGTCCAAATTTCCTTGAGGAAAGTTCCTTGTTAAGACCATTCTCAGCGTTGGTATATGCATCAGCATGGGGTCAAAAAGTATCAGAAGATGCCACATATTTAGCCTGGAAATAGACAAGTAATTATTTTCTTTATTGACATTATTTTTGTCTGTCAACTAAGCAGTTAAAATATTTTATTTCTGTTATTTTAAAATGACATTTTCAGTTCAGAAACCAAATGGTTTGATTTGCAGTGATACACAAATATTGTCATTTTTGCTTGACAGTGATTAAATATTTAGTATTTATAAGAGAATCTGTCTCAGTTGACCATGTTTACTTGTGTTTAGATTGCAAATTACAATTTTCTATAATTATTTACACATGAAATGGTAAAAGATGTCAAGAGAGTTTCATAGTATTTGCTTTATCTCATGTTACAGACTGACAGCCTAATGTATGAATGAACAGGATTCGTGAGTGACTAATTACAATTTGATACTTAATAAATCCTTCAGGCTTAAGTGTTTGCTTGCTTATCAGCAGGAATTCAACACTTGTCAAATTTGCAGAAACTTGGCTTTTGGTTCAAGGATGCTTAAGCAGAAGAGATCCAGATGTTTGTTAACATGAGGGCATGAGGCATAGACCTCTTGATTAGGAGTGTCTTCTTTACTCAGTGTATCACTCCTCGGTCTCCGGTGACCCCAGAGAGTGGAAAGAATTTGAACAGTAACAACATCACCTCCACTACCTGTTGGCTTGTAATAGAAGAAAAGGGTGAGAAGTAATTAGGGAGGCTGAGTTTGTTATTGCTCCAGGGAGAACAATGACCCCTTCCAACATGAAATATTTAATGGATTATACAAGCGTCCATCCCCCAGGGAAAGAGGACAGAGATGCCCTTTCATGCAGTATGCAACCTTTTAATTTGTAATTTTTCTTGTTTTACTGAGTGATCATGTCCTCAACCTATGAGGTGAGCTAATCTGAAAGCACAGGCACAGACATGCAGTGTGAACGCCAGTGGTGAGTCATACACTGTCACATCCCTGTATATATATGTATATACATATATTTTTTTTCTTTTTAACAAAACAAATCAGATCTTTGGGGTTGTGTTCCTATAAACTTACATAAAAACCTGTGCAAGAACAGTTGTTTTTTGGGTTTTTTTCACAACATGCTGTCTAAGAAAAACACAATGAGCAACATGACTTTGTTGACATCTCTGCATGATTCATAATTAAGTGAATGGGGATGGGTGTTTTATTTACGCCATTGTTCGTCATTTGTTCTGCTCCTATTGTTTTGAATTTTGATGCCGAACACCCACTGTGCTGTTTGCTTAATAGCTCCCTACAGCCTTGAGCTATTTGTTTAAAAGCATATATAAAATTATTAATAATCTCAAAACGAATACCTTACTTCAGTGTAACAAAATAATACATTTGAAGCACAAGTTTGTGTAGGTATACTTGGAAGAAAGAGGAGATTTTCAGCGCTGTCTGTTTCAATTTGGAATCAAGTGTTATTGTGCAAACAGGGTTCCTTTGTGCCTCACCATGCCCTTGAAGAGCTCATGCACGAGCAAAGAGGCCTGCCATAGAGTGGTCTAATCAGCCTGTGACAAATCAGCCTCGTCTGCAGCTTGTTTTTCATTTGGATAATGCAAGCCACCTCTTCTGAGTGATAAAACAACCTCTGTGGAGTGGACTTTACACCACCAGATTAAATGTGATCACCTTGCCAGCATACCCTGGGAGATTGCCATGATTAAGAGGCAAAAGAGAATAATGATAATCATATGCAGGATAATAGCCCATACCAAATGGCTGCATGATCTGTATATAAATCACAATCCATTTCACAACCTAAAGGATGCGTTTATCCCTTTCGATGGGATTTAACGCAATGGCAATCTAATTTTTTTAACCCCTATGTGACCTAAATCATGTTATCCCTGTACTAGTTTATCATATAAATGTCAATTCCTAAAAATCTGGGACACTAAATGTTAAAAAATGTTTTTGTTTCACCTTTTTCAGCATTTTTTATGTGCCTTTAAAATCATTTGAAGGCCTGCAAACTAAAAAACACAGAAGGAAGTTAAGACCTTGTGAATTTTACACTGAGGTTAATAAGTCGGGGCAAATATTAGCTCAACTTTAAACAACACAATAATGACTGCATAAGAGTGGCTGAGTCAGAGAGTAAAATATTGTAAAACCACTTCACAAAACCCCCGTTCAGCAGGTGTAATGCTGTAACAGCATGTAACAGTGTGTAAAAGCATGAGCGTTTAAGTTTGTGTAAGTGTTTGTCTTTGTGCCCAAATCACAAGCTGGGTGTGGGAGACTGAAGAATCTTGTTGGACATAAACCGTATAATTGTGGGTGTATATATCC
Organism: Haplochromis burtoni; assembly: GCF_018398535.1. Classification (NCBI taxonomy): domain Eukaryota; kingdom Metazoa; phylum Chordata; class Actinopteri; order Cichliformes; family Cichlidae; genus Haplochromis; species Haplochromis burtoni. Next base: position 2,824,406 of record NW_024582407.1, on the reverse strand, counting down.
CTTAATGAAAGCCTAATCACATCAGAAAAGGCTTATGGCACAACACCAGTACTTTATTTTCCCTCGTAAGCAGAAAGGGTTTGAGATATTTATGCAGGCTTTACATCTGCCCCAGAAAGAGTGAAAACTGGCAGCATCCCATGAATTAAAGGCAGTTCATGCTCAGAGGAAAACTGTTAAATTAATTAGCAGCAACTCATTTTGTTATATATGTAATACTGGAAGAGTTAATATCCAAGTAAGACCTCTGATAGGTTTTAGCATTACCCCCAACCCTCAGGGAAATTGACCCCAGAACTAATCCATATGAGGAGGGAAATGCATGATGAGAGAAAATGTAGAAACAGAGCACATTAGTAGACAGAAAAAAACAGTGAAACACAGGCAGCAATAGATAGAAAAGGACGTATTGGGAAAACAAGAGGGACTGAATCCTAACATTTAGTCTATAATGAGATTGCCTCTTGAGACTGAACATGGACAAAGGAGAAGACAATGCAAAACAAATATGAACAAATCTGCCACCAGAAAACAAAGCACTGTCTCCTTTCTCTGCTCTTGGCACGATCATCAGTATTCATCAACAAAGATGGAGAACTCTAAATTGGAGGTTGGGGCTTCAGTATGTTCCTAGCGCCATCTTGACCTGTACATGTGGCAAGCAAAAAGAAAAACAAAAAAACCCAGAAGAAGCTGCCAGGCAACTAATCACCTATCCTGTTGTTGTAGGAAAAAGTCATCTTCCATTTTTGCCACAATTACCTAGTGTGATGGAAAGGTCACACTCATCAGGTTATATCTTGTCCTTTGTGATGAAGCATGTGGGGTAAATACCAAAGAGGCGACATCTCCATTGATTGACTGTGAATACTAGAGTGAGTAAGATGCTAAAATTGCTGCATTGTGCCAAACTGTGGGTGGGAAAAACTTTTTTAGCATCAAAGCCAATTTTAATTGTCAGCTGTGAAACATGTAATGGCCTTGACTATTGTTTTACATTGTAGGAAGGCACCTAGATGTGAAACACTAAATATATACACCAATAAATGGCAGCTGTTGTGTACATGTAACTAGGCGAGTGGCTCCAGCAGATCCCGGGAATAACATCGGAGATCTCTGTCCAGAAGAGCGCAGTCCTGGGAACAGCTAAGATACTGCGTAGGACCCTCAAGCTCCCAGGCCTCTGGTAGAGGACCCGTGCTGGGTGTTTGTTTTTTTTTACATATATATATATATATATGTATAGTATGTATACATATATGAATGAGTCATTCATTAGGTATTGTACAAGTAATTTAAATCACTAACAGATAGCATGAACAAAGATGGGTAGCTGGAAGAAAAACCAAAAAAATGTTACTGCCGCCTTAAAGGTATCTAATTTATTACGATTATTATAAGCAGCAGATTTTTTAAAGCACTAAATGACCTAAATATAAAACTAATCCTAAATATGTGAAATATTTGAAAGACAGACTTCTCTGCCACTCTATATTTGAGCATAACAAATGTAACCATAAACAATACTTCACACTTGAAAATGCCTTTATAACCTCTTGTGAAACCTCATAAACATATGCAGTCCCTACACTTCATTGTTCATCAATTTATGTACACATCAGTTTACAGATGCTTTAATGCTACAGCAGTACATTAGAAGCAACAACTATGGAATTTCATGAGTTGTTAATCATGCTAATCATGTCTGCAGTTCGTGGGAAAGGCTAGAAAACTGAGCAGTAGTAGCAGCAAATGAGAATTCTGTTAAACTCCAAATGTTCGATAGCAGGACAACATTTCTTCAAGTTTAAAATGAAGTGCATGAATCACTTTAATGACTGACATTTTATTTGTTTATTTTATTTGTCTGTTTTATTGTTTTTCCATTATGGCATGCATGAGGTCTTATATGAATTAATGAATGCATTTTCAATTAGGAGGTCATGTACAAAAGCATGATAACTCCTGTATGCTTACTGTGAAGTACAATAACTAGAGCTTTTAATGTTGTATAAAGGCTAGATTCCATTTAACATTAGCAAAATTTATAATAATTTCTAACCTCTCAAATGTATACAAATCAAAGATGAGACAAAAATAATCAAGTCTTTTTGACCTCTCTAAAAATAAATGTTTTATTTATTACTATTAACGTAGTAACATTACTTTAAAAGCACTTTGCCTCAGCAGAGTGCTATCCCGGGTGACTGTTTTCAAGTGTCTTCTATTGCCTGGCATGTACTGTATTCACTAATTCATGCTCGTGGATGGGTATAATCTTATCTGAATTACCCTATATGTAATAAAAGAGAACTTCAAAGCATCTTTATTAATTGTGTAGCTTGAACTCTGGACTCGAGCGATTTCTGCTGAGTGGATAGAAAGACATCCCTGCCTTTGATCATTGCAGCTTTTAGGGGAGGGAGGTGAGGTCATTTAGAAGCTGGATCCCTACGGGGAACTAAACGAGGGAATCATCAATTCAGACAGCGTGACCAAATCCTTTTGCTCAAACATTGCTGATCAGACTTAATCACTGGATTGTAATGCTGTGAACCCATGAAGAGGTTTGATATAAGCCCAGATCTGGATGAGAGTGAGCCAGCTCCGGGGACAAGAAGAGCAGAACTTTGTTCCCTGTAGTTGCTGACTTCTCTAGCGGCTCTGTGAACGGACACCTACACACCTTAACTGCCTGTGTGTACAAATAGCAAATGTGCAAATCGTTAGAGAGTCATTGGTTGCTCTTAGGGTGCAGGAGTGAGCTCATGAGATAAAATCCTCAGGGAGAAAAAGCAGATGAAAGTGCCCAGCAATGGCTAATGGTATGACTTTTAGCACTCAAGTAGGAAGGCAAATATTTTGTATACTTGAAATTTTAAGCAACGTTTGGATGAGAATTCCCTACTTGATTATTGGACTGCTACAGAAAAATGACCACAAGGTTTTCATCTGTGTGCCAGTGTTTTTAAACATAAATACAAGCTTTATTAAAATACACTTTAAAATGTCCAGCCTGTCGTACTTCAAACCAACCCTCTGGGTTGGCCTGGAGTGTAGATAGTAGAAATAAACTAAAACTAAATGTTGCTAAACTACATGTGTGTACTTGTTCATTGCATCAAACATAAAACACATATGAATAGGAATTGTTTTTGTCTATAATTGTGCAATTCCCATCACATGCTAAAAGAAATGAATCTACTCGATATTTCTAAAGGCAAGGTTATGTCCCAAATGCTGACAATGGGTATCCCTAATGTTCTAGTGGATGCAGGAAAAGAATAGACTGAAATTAATTAGAAGTAGACAAATTTAAGCTAATGACACCAAAAAACGTATAAAAATGTAGTCAATCCTAAATCCAAAGCAAAGTCAGGACTAAACTAGAACAGAAACCTAAAACTTGCTGAAAAAGATATATATAAGATAAAAAAGAAAGTTGCTAGAAAGCTTTAGAACAAAAGGTTCAAAGACAATTTGGCAGTCCAAAAAAACAGCGTTTTGCAGCATAGCTGTAAGAGTAGCGAATCAAGCCAATTTCAAACCATTCAAATACATTAAAAAGAGGTTAAACCAGTATGATAAATGTAACTATTTAGGTAAATTGCTTACAACCTAAGAAAAAGCTTTGATATTTTCTTAAAATATCATCTTTATCTTTCAGTTACTATAGCTAAAGTTGACCAATCACTTCCAACTTGTTTTTGCTAACAGTCGCTAACAACCTGTTTTTGCTAACAGACTAGCTAAAGTGTATTGGCCTAGTATTACAGCTAATGTTTCTTTACAAATATAAAATCAGTCAGAAAAGAATAAAATAAATAGACCCAATCAGATGTTATAACTTGGGACTGAATACGTATTCAGTCAAATCAATCCAGTATATTCCGATGTTAAAACAGGCTAAATCAGTTACCACAGATACCAGCAGAGCGTCTAAAGCAGTGTGTCCCAACCTTTTTGAGCCAAGGCGCACATTGCACTTTAGAAAAATCACACAGCACACCACCAAACACAAATACTACTCATGCTCATGACAAACGCTATTCATGCTAGTGCCTTCATCTGGGTTAGAATATTCTTCAGGACCCAAGTTAGATTGACTACTTTTTCTTTGTCTCACAGCATGTAATTTCTTCTTCGTCTTCTTCTGTTTTTCTGGCAGTTGACAACCCATTTAGTTAGAGCAGGTGGTTGTACTGCCTCTAGTGGAAGAGAATATAAATGATCTGCCTGTAACTCAATCGATTGTATCGATACCAAGTCAACATCGGTATCGGATCGATGCTAGCCTGCTGAAATCAATTCTTTACTTTAAGTTCTGCTCTTGTTCGCAATGCTGTGCTTTCGGCAAAGACGAAACAGCCAGGTCGCCGGATTCGCCACTCCTTTGGCAGCGGGGAGCAGCCACACTTTGCTCCTGCCCCTTCTTGTGTTTAGATTTGACTTAGACACTTTGGGGGGTGTTAAGTTTACATATTTATATTTTCAGTTTTTGTTGAGAATTTTAATTATAATTTTTGTATTATAGTTTCTCAACAGTACTTGTTTGTTTTAATTTCTTTACTGGTTTGCGTGCACTATTTAAGATTTTTGTAAAAACAAATTAAATTAAATTTAAAAAAAATTGATAACTGTAAACCACCACGGCAGACCCGATGGCATTTTCATGCATCGCAACATCATTTATTCTTACAATAATCACACAGTTACTGTAACAGTACATTCAACAGCTGCAGCTCTCCCACTGCCAGCCGTACACATCACCACCAACAGCGACAACACAAGCAGAGCACTGGTTTTAAGCTGGCGAGGCGTGATCGTAGATGGCGTGCAGGTGAGTCCATCTCACCTGAAACAACATTGCAGACCACGCCCCGCCACAATAATAAAGCATTTTCTATTTAATTATAAACTTTGTCCTAATTATGTCCTGGGTTTTTAACTATTTAATAATAACAAAGGAAACATCACAAAAACACTTAAGGTCATGAAAATTAATTGAAATTTAGCAATTCAATGACGCATCCACCTTATTTATTGAAAAGTATCAGTATCGGTATTGGTGATACTGACCCGTATTTACTTGGTATTGGATCAATACCAAAATAAGCAGTATAGCACACCACTGCTAATCGGGTGGAACGAGATAATCTTCCACGGCACACCTGATCAGACACAGTGGTTGGGACACACTGATCTAAAGCTTACAGCTATAGCACAGACCTGTTTTCACACAGAATACATGTGACTAGTGCTGTGTTAACCCCAGCAGTGGCGGGTCTAACAACTTTCCAAACTGAAATCCAACATTGTATGTTATGCAGTTTTTAGGAAAATATCTTAAATGTATTTTTGTTTTGTTTTTTTCGTTAATTATATCATCAAGCTTAGAAAATCTTGTAACAGCCTTAGGCTGCAGGGTATACACATATGCTGATGTGAGTAATTAGGTGTGGCAAAAAAAAAAGTGTCAGGAAACAGAACAAAGGACAGAGTAGAACACGCTGATTAAATGAAAACCAAAACAGGCCATGACAGTAAAAGAGACTGAAACCCTGACAGCTGTATTGCTGTGAAATTCCATATAAGCATCAGTGCACTTCAAATTGATTCAGTGTTGTTATAAACTCAATACATACTGCATGTTATCATAGCACCAGGAAAAATGGGGATCATTCGCCATCATTAATTTGCACCACAGAATGAGTCTACGAAAAATAAAAGAATAATAAAAAACAGTCCTTACAACACGACTGCTTTTTTATTTTTATCAACCACCTTCATCCCACCCCCGATTTAACTTAATCACAGTGACAGCAATCATTTTTTACAATAATTATTGCCCAGACGTCATTTTTGTGTAAACTAGTAACATATTATGCATTTTAACACCTTGGTTAAAATCAAGGTTGATGGTAAAATTATAAGACTAGCAGCTTGAAAGTTGTAAAGCTTTTCTCTCCCTCACTCAGCAGCAGGATAAACTCTATTCAAACTGCACATACATTCAGAAATACGGCAAAAGGTTGACATTAAGAACCAATAAAAGAAGCTGATGGCTGTGTTGGATTAGAAAGGGTAAGAACAGCTGTGGCATGGCTTAGTTTAAAGGGATAGCAAAACCTGAATTGGCAGTGACAGCACTGAAAATTGAGGATTGAAAGGCATTACAGGACTATCGAGATTATTGATGATACATTCCAAGTACCTTTCCTATAGAGACCTTGCACGCTTGTAGAGGAACACTTAATCAGAGATTTGCTCTCTTTAGCAAAATCCTAAAATCTACAAGCCTGTTCCTCACTGAGGAGATGACACTGAGCCTTTGGGAAAGCATACATACACACCACCTCACAAATGTATTAATGCTGTATTAAACACATTAATGAATACCAACAGTGCCATGATCCTGATTTTACAAAAGTCACTATCAAACACTAAGTTGGTGCCAGAAAGGGATTTTTAATCTAAAAATATAAATAAAATAAATAAAGCACAATAAAATCCTTTCCAAATGTTCCAAAGCCAGAAAGAGCAGCTTGTCCCAATGCTCTCTGTAGGTGAATCAAATAAAACAAAACAATGAACTACCACAGCCTGCCATGGGAATTACTGACATGGATAATGAATAATGGGTTTAGAAGAGAAAAGATTATTGGCTGTTATGTTAAGGTCAGCTCTAATCCTGGTTAAATGACTTCAATATAATTCCTATCAAACTCAGAACAGAATACCAGCATCAAAAACTATTTTACTGTAAGTACTTAATTCGTCTTACGAAACGAGAGAAATGAAACAGATGTGTGGTCTCGAGAGATATTTAAAACAAACTCTTCAAAATAAATGGAAAAGAAGGCCAATGCTAGCCAAGCTTTGATATATTGAAATGGAAAGACAGCACATAAACCCACACTAAAATGATACCATCACCAAAGATCCCCAGAGAACCCAGAATCCCAGCAGCCACAATCATACATCAACTTTAACTTTCAGGCTGATATATTTTCTCTCCTTTGGGCTCAGAAGGACTTTGGTCATTACTGCTGGCTCTCTTTCTTTTCCGAGACTCAGATTTAAAGTAAATATTCCTGATACGAGCTCTGTTTTATATAACACACTGAATAGGCTGGCCAGACACCAGCAAATCAAATGTGGGGTAAAGAGCATCTTTGGGTGGGATAATCGGAACACTTTGTTACTTCAAATTTAATAATAACATTAATTGGGGTTTTTTTTAAAGAAAGGAAAGTTATGATTAAAACATCACATGTATATTTGATTTCAACTTGCCCAGCCCCCATGCCCAGTAAATACAATAACCATAAAAGGAAGATTCCATTTGTTCTTCTAGTTTAATGTGATAGTCCTCTTAAGCCACACAGGCCGACAGACCAGTCTCTGACTCCCTGGCAATTTCTTGTCACAAGGGAAATCTATATTCTCCAACCATTTGGTGAGTAGTGGCTAAACTGCCACAAAGAGGGTGCTGCAGAAAAAAACCTCTTTGTGATTTCTTTGATCTCTAGCAGCCTGCAGTGGTCACCTGTCGTTTGTATGAAAGATGTCATCTTATCTGCAAATACTTTCTCTTTCAGGTGTAGTAAAACTTGAAAAAGTTTGATGCAAAACAGCAACAAAGAACATTTGTCCCAACAGTTGTCCTTTACCACTGCATCCAACAAATTTCAAAAGGGACAAATTCTGCTTTGAAGGAAAACAGTCTCTGTTTCTACTTTGTGCTGCACTTTTTGTGGTTTCTGTACCACTTGGTGAGTTCTTTGTTCGTATTTGAAGAAAAGTCGGTTCCAACTGTCAACCAAAGTAATTGCAAGAAGGTTTTTGTTGCAGCACTTTACGCCTCTTTGTGACCAGTGCCTCCACTGACCACTTGACAGAACACATTCTTTGCTCTGGTGACCAAGCCTGGACAAAAAGGGGCTTTAGGAGCTGATTTCAGAGCAACTGCCTTAAACCTCCAGCAACCACTCACTATCGGTTGGGAATACACATTTCTCACTAGTGATCTCCAGTTTGCCACAAAATGACCAACCAGTCTCTAGATCTATGTGACTAAAATCTTTACTATAAGAAGGTATCTCTGTTGGGTCTTGCTAAACTGTTGTTAACTGTTACTCTCTGTCATTTTTGAGTATCAGTAGGGATGCATCCATAGATTGAAACATCTGATTTTGAGACGTGTTTCCCCACATGGGCTTTGTCACTTCGTTTCACATCTCCCCCAAATATGATTTAAAAATGGACAAAAAAGGCAAAGGAGAAAAAAAAGAAAGTAAGAAAACTCTAAGAGCATCACCTTCTGCCAGTTTTACCCAGCTCAAACTAGTTTCAAGTCTTTATTGGTGCTCCACGTCCTTATCTTTGGTGTATTTTTCATCATATTCTGCCAAAATCTGTCTATGACTTTACGGTGACTCACTATTTTCCCATTGGGAGTGGCGTAGGCAGCAAAAGATGGTGACAGGTTAACCTACACTTGACCCATGATGACAGCCTTCCCTTCTTTCTTCACAGCCGTTGGATAAAAGCCACGACTTTACAAAATTGCCTGTCCTACAGCGTTAACTTTCAAAAACTTCAACCAATCAGACTGTGGGGCATTGCCTCAGTGTGTGGGAGTGGGTATGGATAAAGATGCTCTGCAGGCAACACATAAAGCACAATGCCTGGAAACCTTAACAGAGATTCACATTAGGGTTTTGTCTAAATTGAAGGGACACTGCACAGTATTTTGAGAGAACATTATTATTAAAAATAATGTTCCAAGTGTCTCCCACAAGACTGGTTTTATTATGTGATTATTGGGTTATTGAGGAAGAGAGAATCACTGCTTTCATGACAGATGCTTTCAATTCTACCTTCCCGTTCCTCCTTGTGGATTTATTTTCATATGACCAATACCTCTGTTGTCAAGTCTGTTGGTCTGATTTTCACTCATCAACAGGTAGACAGAGTGAAATTGTTTTCTCAAGTATGGAGCAGTTGCCATATCAACCAATGCATTGGATCAAGACATTAGATTACACTGTCCAAAAGCAATCTGAAACAAAAAAGAAGCAAAGCCCATAACAACAATATAGAATAGTTTTATCTTGACATCTTGTTATGGGGTTTTTGATGGAATACAATTCAACACATGCCAATGCAGAAACACGAGCCAGTTTGTTGCACATACACACCTACTTGATTTATATATCCACACACACACAGACATGCGCACAAGTGGTGAACTCTCCCCAGTCACATTGCGACAAAAAGCACACATACTGTTTGTGCTGGAATGAGCATGACTGCGGCCTTTCCATTTTTGTTCTGTTAAAAGAAGGCTCTGTTATGGCGGAGAGTGGGCACACAAAGAATCAGTGAGGGACAACTATTCAATTGGGAGATGCCTCATTCTCCTGTTCTCTCTTCCTGGTTGCACAGACTGCCAGAGTGTTGCTAGGAGGAAGCTTCCACTGCCAGAAATGATGACATTGCCTTGATAGACATCTTCCTGCTGTCCAAGAAAAAAGGGAAAGATAGAGACATGGTGTGAAATTCTGCCACCTCCTCCTCCACCACCACCAATTTGCCTCTTTTTCTAGCCTCAAGGCAATCTGCTTCTCTTTTCTTCCCACTCATCTTTTCCATATTTTCATCGTGCCTCTAAGACATCTTTTTTCTGATTGTGATGCTGTTATTGTATTGGACGGATGAGCCTCTACATACTCAAACTTTCTGTAATGCTCACCCTTTGGTTTGGTTTCTTGAAAAATGGAGCACTTTTAAGCATTTCATTCCATTTTTTCTGTTGTAATCTTGGACCCAGTGTTTGCTGCTGTGTCTACAGTCAAAGCAGAGAAAAGTAAAGTCTAAGTGGCTCAAAATCACTTGCACAATCTTATTTTTGCCCAGGGTGTTTTGTTTTTGTTTGTTATTTTTTTGTTCACCATTGTTCAATTTCTACCTGGATAGAGCCTCAGCCATCTTGTTACTCGGTGGGATAAATACAGCATCTTCTAGAGTTTTTGCATTTGTTTTATTTATTTGCCATAGTGAAAGTATTCCTAGATTCTTTTTCCTTATCTACACAAAAAATTACTGTATCTAAACAGATCTAATTAAAACATTTCGTGTATTTTGAATTAAAGATATGCTCGAATCTGGTTGTTTGAAGGCTGATTTTATGCTGTTAAAAGAATTTAAGAAAGAAAGAAATTAAGCATTACTTTTCATGCAATTATACAATGGGCTGAGAGTTATTTTTTAATTCTTCTTTTTCCGCTTACTGAAAAGAGAAAGATCCTGAGGCACTAGGGTACTCTGCACTGACTGCACAGAGAATTAAGACACTTTGAAGGTCCCATATATACATGAAATTTATATAATGGTTGATAAAATGAATTATGCAGTTCCCTTATGTAAGAATATATGCCTGCACTTAAAATATTTAAACCCACTTATCATGTGTATCAACTCTAAACTCAACTACATATTCTCTACTCTCTACTTAAACCTTGATTATACTCTGTTACAGACATGGACAGGTGCAGACACGATGACTTGTCATTTCTGTTACACTTCTTTGAAGTATCTTGAAGTCTGCTGCCTGGAGCGCATATGTACTTGGTGGATTGTAAAATATCCATGGACGAGTCTGCACGGTTAAAAAAAAAAAGTAATTGGCACGCACGTGAATATCTACATGGAGCCTTACACTCACCATAGACAGTATTAAATATGGATGTAAGAAAAATGAACCAGTGATTCCTTAAACTTACATTCTATCATTCGACGTTGTGTAAAGCACTTAGAGTTCTTAGAGTAGAGTAAGAACCAGTCCATTTGTCATTTATCTGAAGTCCACTAGGTGGTGATAGCTGTGGTTTCTGGTCCTGTAGAAGTCTATAGGAAAACATGTCTGTCTCTTGACATCTATGAACATTTTCATGCTGAGTTTATAGGCTCAGTCACTCATTTTGGGTCATACTGAATAAAAAATGATCTTTTGTAAATCTTGCTCCTACTATGTCTCAAAATGAAAGATTATCTGCAGCATGAAACCGCAGGCTCATTGGCTAATAACATGTGACTGTCATGTGATTAGCCAATAAACATGTGGCTTCACAATCAGACCTGCCTCTCCTTGTCACTTTTGTTTTTATTATGTCCTATTCTGAAGTTTCAAGAAACCTCGGACCAAGAAACCAGTGGGTGATGTTACTGTAGCTATACATTCATCTCTCATACTGTTTATGGGAAACATAGACCTGATAGTCAGATCTGGGCTTCCCTGCTAGGCTGCTGCCACTGCGACCTCATTTCAGATAAGCAGAATAAAATTACTGTATGATTTATCATTTTGTTACTTTAGATTTGAACTTTTATTGAAATGGTTGATATGAATTTTCAAACAGCGTGCATCATTCATAATGCACGGTGTACTTTTCAATCCTGTCATTTCATTTTTCTGATGTTAATTTGTCATATTTTAATCATACTTGAATTTCTTTTGCAGTAACATCTTTTCATATCATATTTAACAACAGTTTATTTTATTTTTCTTCTTTGTTGTCTGGAGTATGACGTGCAATGTTCATAAAGCATGATGTGAGATGCCACACAGTTAAGAAGCACGATTCATTATTGAAGAATGTGATAAATGGTTTAAAATGTCTTTGTTGTTGGTTTTTGACATTGTCCGTTAAACGGTTCTCACATTTAGCTTAATTTCTGAGTGTTTATTTTTTTAGACTAGTTGGTTAGTCTATTTTTTTTCCCCTTATTTAGTCGACTAAGAAATTACCCGCCAGGAACATTCCTAATTCATCCATATAATAATCAAACAGAGGTAGCTAGAAATGAGAGACTACTTCCAGCAAATACATTTGCAAGATAACACCTGTTGCAATTGAAGTAATTAAAGACCTCAGTTATTTACTATATTTACATTACGTTACATGAAGAAGAGAAAGATCGGCAGTAAACTTTTATGCCACAAACCTTTTCAAACTTTTTCTTTTTCTTCTTCTATTTATTTAGCATCTTGTTGAAGTCAACAGTGAGCGCATCATCACAGTCCCATATCAATCATTAAAAAAAAAACTTTAAAAAATGTAATTGAAAAACATGGGAGTGACTGGTTCTAAAGAATTAAGTCTATAATCCCACTACACAGTGTATGACTTTATCTGCCAACTATAAACTCGATCAGCTGGAACATCCAAGTCGCATTCATATAATAGGATTGACAGTCTTTAACTGTGAGCCCAGTCAAGTGGTGTCATAGAGGCAATTTAAGCCATGCCGTCAATTATTTACAAGAGTTTCAGGACAAAATTTTTAAAAAGTAGTTGGCCCACTGGTGGTGTGATTTTAAAATATATAGAAGAATAAAGGGTTTTATAAGGTGCTTAAAAGAGCTAAAATCTTGCCAAGAAGGCTTGCAATTTATTGATAAATGAGTGTACAAACACACAAAAAAACTGCTTTCTTATCTCAAAGAATCCAAAGGCAAGGCATAGCGATTCATCCTATGAGTACCATAAAGATCGAATATCACGATAAACCATAATTATGATTTTTTTTTAAATTTAAGATTAAATATGTGTATAGATGCACAGCTTCCTTAAAGCTGTAAGATATCACCAGTTAAATATAAAGCTACCTTCCTTATGGGCTCTCCATCCTTAGATTGTGTTACACATTTAGTTTGTGGACATAAAACTCATGTTGTTCCCTAAAATCATTCAAACTCAGAGGAAAGGGCAGATAAAGTATTTCAGTTGCACCACAACTCTGTATGTCTACATAAAATTCCTAACCTTTGGGGCCTGTGTCTATTCGAGCACAGGTCCAGAGATGGGTAGTAGCGCGTTACTGTAATCCGATTACTTTTTTGAGTAACGAGTAAAGTAAGGGATTACTATTGTAAAAAGATAATTAGATTACTGTTACTTTCCCGTAAGATTCGTTACTGCGTTACTAAAACCGTGATTTTTTTGCAAGAGTGTCTCATGACAATGAGACAGCTGTGTGCAGATCAAAAATGGATAATATAACGAGTGCAGGAGAGAGTATGCAGCGTTTAAAGCGTGGAAGTACTGACCTTACTTTGAGTTTGATTCGGTAAAAAGTGACAAAAACATTAGCATGCGCTGCTCACTGCGTGGGAAGAAAACTTCTTTTTACAGCGAAAAAAGCCCTAAACGTCCGAGCAAGCACCAAATACGCTGCCACTGGAATGTGAAATTCACAGAGAAACTGCCGGATCCTTCCACTGACCGCTGCGGCACACCTGCACCAGGGTAAACCTCTGTCTGCCCCACTCCTGATATACAGGCGAAAACAGAGCAACAGGACTGCTGAGTCTTTGACTTTATTTATTTTCTGCTGTGTTTTACGTGCATCTATTTGAAAGAGTGAGTGTAAACACAAAAAACTTTTATTTTATAAGCTGGAATATGCAGAAAGGTTTAGGTTTAAATGTTAAACAAATTTCTTCCTATCAGAGAATGTTGCATATAATTTAATGTTTGCTTGATGCAAAAGCTTAAAACTAATAAAACAAGTTTTAAAAAGAGACTTTTTCATTTGATTACATTTTATATGATGGATTATGCAGAAAAAAGTAGAATTGGGCTGAAAGATCTATTGCTTTATTACGTATTTAGGGGATAAATCATGTTTTAAAAAGTAACTAAGTAACTAATTACTTTTGAAAATAAGTAATCAGTAAAGTAACAGGATTACTTTTTTCAGGAAGTAATCAGTAATTAGTTACTGATTACTTTTTCAACACTGCACGGGACAAAGCTGAAGACTGTCTGGAGTTCAACCAGGAGCAGAGCTGTGGTGTAGTAGTTTAAAGCCGCAAAAGAAAACACAAAAACAAATATTTCAAGATACAAAAGTCTGTGTGACAGGCAAAAGATACTCAAAAACACAATTATGTACGCAATAAATGCTATATCAGACACAGTATAATTATTTACACAGTTTAAATGTGCTTTTATCCTTGTGATTGACGTGACAGTGGAAAAACTGTAGTTAGAAAATCCTTTAGCAACATAATGACTGTGTGTCTCAGACTGACACGATAACGCGAGATGATGAACCTTCTCTGTCTCGATCAAGTGGGAGAATGAATCATTCACATCGCCTTGGGTTTGAGAAGGCTTGAAGACACAAACAGCATATTAACACTGCTCTCTCCACCAAATTTCTCTCACTACAGTGATCCTCATTAACCTTTGAAACCATCATGCAGGTGAAATAAAAAGTCAGAAACCTTTTGAATGCTTGAAAACTCTTCTATCCTGTGACCTCCAGTTCAATCTTTGAAAAAAAAAACCCAAGATGTTGTAAGAAGATGATAGCTTTGTGAGAACACTTTACTTTCCACAAAGTGAGGTACCAATCAATAATCTGGTTCAGTAGCAAAAATGGCCCCAGTAAGTGAAAAAGTAAGAAGAAAAGAAAAGGAGAAATTATCCTGTAATACTACTTCTTGAAGAACTTGCTTATCCTTTAAGAGAGACAAAAGCAGATACTGGTAATATCTCTTCAACGAGACACATACCTGCTTAAGAATTTGCAGGAAAATACATAAAATACAAATTGCTATATTGTATGGGAATATTTTCATTTTCTACTGTAAACGATTACAACAGTATACACACTGATCACACCATATTTTACACTGACACTGTCATTCTGCAGGAAACGTATTAAGACCTTCAGTTAACACTTTGAGATTAACTAAACTCTGAATAAGTACACAGTGAAGTTGTACTGGTGCTGTCACCTTTAAATGGGGCCTGACTAAGTATGTGTGCTCTTATTATATGATAAATAAGGCAAACTCTTTTCTTTTCTTTTTTTTTACAAAGCTCACTCCCATTGGTGATTTTTTTTATCATTCAGTTTCAGCCTATCAGAGGTCTCCAATACATTTACAGTATTTATTATTTTTCATTTCAGATAGAAGGATCAAATAAAACACATGATTGTGTTCAGAGAGCTTTTTTATATTTTACTGAGTGCATGGAATTATGTCATTCCCATATATTTGTACATATGTGAAAAACATAACTATGAAGTGGCGCCAAGACATCTGTTGGAGAGACGTTATCATTTGTTTGCTATTTCAGCAAGGGTGCTTTATGAATACCAACAAACAACGACAACCTCCTTATTCCTGCTTTTATATATGATGAGTGGGTCATGTTGGTGTGGCGTGGGTGTTTCTTTGGAAGGAGGCCTTCTACTTAGATGCGCTTTACACTGATATAATTAAAGAAAAAACAAGGGATACAATAAACTCGGTGCTACAAGATTTTACAAGCGTGTTCAAGCAATGATTAAAACCTAACAGTGACATCTTGCTGTGATTACACCTACGGAAAACTGACGCTGGGTTTGCTGATGAATAGGGTAGTAAAACAGGAATTAGGCCTACACATCCCACGAGTGTTCCCTGAATAATTTGTCTGGATGTGATAATGCCACGGATTAGATAACATGTTGTACTGCTAACTGTTAACTTACTTGGTTAAAATAGGACATTATTTTACAATATCTGCTAATTAACTCTAATTATCAGCTGAGACAATGTATAAGTAAGAAAACTAGAACTTAAGTGCTTTGTTGTGTTTTTGTATCTCTCCATTCCAATAATAGAATAGAATAGAATTCAACTTTATTGTCACTGCACATGTCACAGGTACAAGGCAACGAAATGCAGGTTGCATCCATCCAGAAGTGCTTTAGCCATGATATAGATATATTACAAATATATACTAGCAACATATATAAGCCAGTGTATTCATACATTAACAGCTTGCACAGTGGAGCTTGCTCTCCACTGTGATGTATTAGATCAAATACTGCTAAAAGGAAAAAGCCATTGGGTAAGTACAGAATCAAGACAGCATCATAGTGAGTTCAAAAAAAGGAGAGTAATTATGCAAAAGCTTGTGATGATTCACTGTAGAATATACTTCTCAGCCAAAGTGATGTATATTCATACCGGGATGCACATTTGACCCACTTTTCAGTGGTGTCTGCATGTTTCGCCCTTTACACTCTTTTTACTCTTGAGGTTTAAGCTGGGTTTTGATTTCACTCATAGAGAGCTTACACACTAGCTTAGCCTCATCTTTGGATAAAATCCATGTTGCCTGGCCATGGTAGAGGACCCATGGCAATGTGAGAGAGACGGAGAGTCAGAGAAGACTGAGAAGGGATTCTTTTGACAGATGGTCCCACTTGGTAGTCATGTCTGTGGGCACTAATGCAAACAATGGCTCCCAAATACATTTTAGCATCTTTTCATCAATAAGGCTAGTGAGCCGAGTCCGCAGTTTCAAATGATTCTGCCCCTCTTGTCTTCCATACACTCCAAGATTTTACATGCTCTGCTCCTTTTTTCCCCTGCATTTTCCCACTGCCTTCAGCCATCTCCATCACCCTGCTTTCACCCTCACTGTCACACTTGCTCACTATTTCACTCTACTTCACCCCTATATTCACCAAGACTTCCAGTCCAATTCCACCCACAACCAAACCCCATCGCTCTCCTCCCTCTGTCTGCAATGAGTGTGACGTCAGAGATAGCCGCACACCATTTCTGTGGACGACTTCTGTTTAGGCTCTAATAGGATTTACTCTGAGGCTGATTTTCTGCTCTTTGTCTTCTGTCCTGGAATGAAGTCTTCTTGCAGCCAATGGTGCAGGTGGTGGGTAGTAAATTATACACACTTCCCTCAGAGCTAGTCAGCATCACAAGTGAGTGAAAGGGGTAGCTGAAAGCTCCCATCACCAAACTGCTTTCATGACCAACACTGCCTCTCACAAAACCACAAAATCACTTTCCAAACACATCCGCAAACCTGCATCTAAAAACCCAACACAAACTCTCAAATATTACAGCATATTACCACACATATATTCATACCAGCATGCACAAACAAACAAATCCTCTACCGGCATTTATACACCCTCTCTTCCTCCCCCACCACCTCATCTCTGCCATCTCAGCACACTTTAGGCAGCTCAATAACATCGAAGCATAACGGTGTGTGTACAAAAGAGAAATGATGTTAGTAACATGTGGGACTCCGATGTATTACAACGGACGGAGGCCAAAGGCCTCATCAACATCAGTCTGATTGAACAGGACATCTCCTCTGGGCCACCCCCTCCCCCCATTTCTCTGTGTATGAGTCTCATTCGGTCTCTCTCGCTCTAACAGGTAGAGCAGTATTGATGGCCAATCCCCAGCGGTGGTTGGGGGCTGTTTGGGGTCGTAGCAAAGCACTAACATCTGTCACAGTGTTCTCTACAGCTCGTTATAAATCTGTCATGCCAAAGAAGGCAGGGACATGAATAAGACACGGGACTGAGAAACCGGTGGTGGGGAAAACATATGCATATGTTGCATGTTCATGAGCAAGTTATTACAGGCAGCTTGTTGGGTTATGCGTGGCATGTGCTCAGTTGTGTTCTGATAGATGCAGATTTTAACCAGCCCTCATAGATCAGATGCTCTTGTCATATTGGAAAAATCAATGCAGGTGTTAAATGTCTTTTAAACAACAATCACAGGAACCAGCAGGATAAATTTCGCCTGTCACTGCCTGACAGGGCAAAATGGCCAAAATAATATCCTCTGATGCCAAATTTAGTACACATGCTAGATCACCGGAGGAATAATCTGTCAAACGTCTATCAAGATTTGTATGTACTTTGTGCAGTTAAAAAATGAATCCATTTTTTAAGTGGGCATTTCCTTCATACGGCCTTCAGGTACAAACAGCCATCATACGACCCAAGCCATCAGTCAGGCTTTTACACAATGAACCCCCCAGAACATCCTCAGTCAAACATGCCAGTATGAAAAGCGATGAGAATACTTTGAAGTCAGCCCTCAGCTGTCTGCCAGTGTGGCAACATAGGGAGTGTGATGAATACACAAATGAACAAAGGCACAACATGAATGCATGCCACTCTCTCTAATTAGAGCAATATTGTAGTTCTGACACAGACTAAACTTCACAATTTCCCTAAAAGCCAACAATAAAAATCGGCAATGCAATGCTCCCACTCTCTTTCTCAGTGTATTTACTTGTAAGACTTTGTAAAAAAAAAAAAAACTTGTTTCCACACTTTCCAACCCTGTTTACCCAAATTAAAAGATTACTAAAATCCCTGGTCATGGTGACATTTAGCAGTGCTACAGATGATTTCTTTGAATACAGATCAGATGTGGCATTTGAGCGTACTGACGCTTTTCCTGAAGTTAATCAGCAGACCAAGTCTTTTGACACCAAAGTCAAAACCACTTTTAAAGTCTTTAGAGTATTTTTTTAATATAATTGGATACTTATAAATGTCTCTGAGCTACTTTCAAGAAGCGTCAGTGTACTAGCAAATGAGACATCTGTTGCAAATGTTGAGGCTACGTGACACAGAAGTAACCTACCACAAGAGAGCAGTTCTGACCAGCTGTTCCTGTACAGCACAGAGGACAAAACCTGCAGGCCTACTAAGCAGACCCAGTATTTAACAGTCTTGACCTCTCTGTGTCCCTTTCCTTCTGTACTCTGCTCTCTCGCTTCCTTTCTCTCTTCAGACAATGCTGACTTTGGCTATTCTAAAGAAAATGTTCAGGAATGCATGTTCTTTAGTTTGCCTTTCAGCCGACAGGCCCCAAAGAGCGTTCCCTATGGCACCAATGCTGTTGTGAATGGCTTACGTGTAAAAGTGCAGGTGTGTTAAAATACAGAAATGCACTGTCCGTTACATAACAGTTATAGCTGTAATATTACTAAAGTGTGACCTGTGCAACAAAGGAAGGAATATTTTACCTTTGAAATCTCTCAGAAGAGGTCAAAT
This sequence comes from Haplochromis burtoni, assembly GCF_018398535.1. Taxonomy (NCBI): domain Eukaryota; kingdom Metazoa; phylum Chordata; class Actinopteri; order Cichliformes; family Cichlidae; genus Haplochromis; species Haplochromis burtoni. The sequence continues at coordinate 2,805,503 of NW_024582407.1, read as the reverse complement.
GAATTGCAATGAGGCAAGCTGAGCGAGGAATATCTGTGAAAGAGCTGGATTGTGAAGCAAGGAGCAAGCAGACCATATTATAGATATTACAGCACTGAACACACTTCTCCATAAATAAAAAACTTTCCACTTTCATAGGCACATTCGTTATAGAAATCAACACATCTGAGCCCTATTTGCATCTTCTTTAATGATCAGTCCTCAGTTCTAAAAATTGTGTAGGATCTTATCAGCCTTATCAGCTGATTAATCCTACCTGGCCTACATGGATGCTTTACATTTTGAAGGGAATAAATAACATGTATACACCTCTGTCACAACATTAATTAGTTTATTAAGTCACCTGCCGGCTTTTTACAGCCCACTGAAGTGCTTATGATAGATTAAAGTTACTGTTGGATAATTAACAGGGGCTGGTATAATGGCCTGATCATCGTCCCTCTGTGTAAAAAGACATAAAAGCACAAACAAATCTGTTACCAAGATTTATGTAGCCTTTTTAAATTTACAGGGACAATAATAGCGAAAGGGCAGCATTACATCACGTTTACACAGCGAGTAATGAGTTGTCATAAATAGACACTCGCAGGGAAGATATTGCATTATCAATGGCAACACTGAGGACCCATTATTTCAACTTTTGTCATTATGGACTGAGGAAAGGACAAAGAGAAAAAAAAACTTCTTTGAACTCTATTGGCTTACAGGAACATAAAGGACAAAGAATTAAATCCTCCTTGACGTTACCTTGGCAGGGGTTAGATGAAAATGGAGGGTCACTAGTGGTGTGGTGTGTGAAGAGGACTCAGCGGGACAGAACACTCAACAAATTACTGAGGAGGGAACTATTTTCCTTAACTGTGTCCCATATCCTTTAAACTCTAATGGAAATCTCTGCTGGGGACTTCACAAAATAGTGAAACAGCTCAAAAAAAGTGATTTTGGCATTCAATACTATTTGAATGCCTGCTATGCAAAAACTGAAATGTATGTTTAGCTAATTAGTTTTGAAAAGTTTCAGTAGTCCCACACTGTTGTCCTGTTGGCATGCTTGCTAATCATATAATGCCGCAATAGTTACATTTGTTCCAGAACATGAAACTAGAGCCTAAAGGATAAAGCTTTGCACACTCTATCATGAACCTTTCTTCTATGGCCACCAGCAGGTTAACATCTTTGAGTTTGTTGTCAAAATATTGTTTGCATGCTAGCATGCTTATCTCAAATTACCACAGTGCCCAAGTTCAACCTCTCAGGGCTGTAACATGGCTGTAGAATCTTAATGCAACTTTGCTGTATTTTGACCACACACCTGCAGCAAAGTTGTGTTATGATGCATGGCATTCTCGTTTCATGAGATGTTTACATTACTTGCATATCATCTAAATGCTCACACAGTAACTATGGGGCTAAAAAAAAAGGAAAGAACTCCGCCTTACAGGCAGAGCTTTTCTTGAAATATGCATAGGTTCTTATTTGCAGAGGCAAGTTTGCTGTCCCCTTGCTTTAACTTCCCCTGAATAAAAAGTAAGACAGAAAAAGATATAAAAGCTTTGTTTCCCATGTAAACTTATATGTTCAGAGGATGAGCTTCTATTTTTAAATTACAAGGGGAAATCTGGGTTGCAAATTTTAAGATGTGTGAAAAATCATATTTCTTTTCTCCTAACATTTGTCATGGAATTATTTACTTGTAATAATTCCATAACAAATGTGAGGAGAAATTCTGTACACATAAGAAATTCAGCATTGTAATATTTTGTACTATAAACCATGTCCTGCTTTACTATGCATTCTCTAGCCACTGTGACAAATTCACCTCAGCATGACTTATTCTCTCACAATTTAGGAAGAGAATTTTATATAATTATAATCTTAAGTGTCTTGTTTTTCTATTTAACACAAAGCTGATGGCAGATAAGCCCTACAGGTCTCATGGCGAGCACTGATGCTTGTGAGCTTCCACTCTCGGTGTAGAAATCAGCCTGTTCATTCATTTCAGTTGTTCCAGCCTATAAATAGGACAGTATCTGCCAGTTGTGTGGTCAGGCAGTATATCCAGCCAGCCTTGAGCTGTCATCTTTAAACGATAAAAGCGTGGGAGGACTGAATAGTTGAGTGTTTCTGTTTGCATGGCGTTTGTGTGACTTCCTCATTAATATATGTTCTAGCAGAGCAAGGACAAAGATAGCCAAATAAAGGCAAACGAGACACCAGAACTACTTGTCTCAAGATGGCAAATTTTCCTCATCACCTCACTGAAATCGTTTGCTCTTCTTTAGCCCTCTCATGTTTATTCAGGTCTTGATTATGATTCTTTCTCCCCCTCCCCTCCCC
>NW_024582407.1:2801127-2803146 GCF_018398535.1 Haplochromis burtoni | reverse complement strand
CACACACACACACACACACACACAGTCGCTTTTTTTGCTCTTCGTCCCTCTCACTCTTTATACCCACCTCTGCTCTCCTCGCTCTACACCATGCTATGGCAAGGTCCTGACTGCCACTCACAGCAGGATGGCAGCGAACAAAAGAGCAAAGCAAAAGGTTAACTTATCCCAGTTGTCACTCAGTGTTCACCAGCCTACTTTGTGTATAGTGCAAGAATCTGAGGCCGCACATTGATCCTCATGTCATCGACTGCACATTATTCCCAACTCTCTGCAGAAACTGAATGCCCTCTAATCAACCACTTAAATATTTAATTAGCGGGAGCCTGCCCATAAACAATAATTAAGCGTGCTAAATGATACCCAATCAAGGGTAAAGAAAGGCAGTTTATTCAGATAAACTGAATCATTTTCAATAAGAAATAAAAAGCTTTTCAGTGAAGAAAAATGATTATCAAGAGCTTTGTGTGTCTATAAGCGTTTATGTAGACATTGTGTTGTGTTAAAATACTGTGAAGGTCATTGTCAAAAGAAAGCATTGTTAAGGTAATTGGTATGAGTTAAGCATGAACAAGTTTAGGTGTAAAGTTCCACCTTTGACTAACTACACTAATTAGACTGAAGTACAAGTGGTGAATGACTTGCTAGCCAGTCAGTTTAATTACTACATTTTTGCATCTCAAGCAACAACGACTGATAAATTAGCCAAGTGTCATATGTCTGTAACACATTTTTCATCTTATCTCCGCAGCAGCAGCTGGATAATGACGGTATACTTCTGGTATATGTAAAGAACTCAAATGACAGACTGCTTGAGTCAAGACTCATCTGGATTAAAGTTTGCTTTTGGAAATATAAAGTAGAATACTAGATATCTGTGACATTGTTAAGAGCCTCAGCTAAATGACACGGGATAATTATAGCAAAAGGCGAGACATAATATAATTTTTTTGCCTGTCAGGGGCACTATGAATAGCAATGAGTCATCAAGGCCTTTGTGCAACTGGGGACAAAAGTAGGATCTAGTAACTAAGTGCAGGGGACATAAACAGCTTTTGAAGATCCCCAGGAACCTATTAAAGTCTTAATGATTCATTTCAGCAGAAGAATGTTTAATCGCCTTTTGCAGTCTGTTCAGCATCTGAGTGAGATAACCTTGACTGAAATTATTTCATTATTAATTTGGTGTCTGATGTGTGGACGTGTGTCCATTCTAGGCACCTATAGTATGGGAAAGCCAACAGAAGTAGACAAAACTGTATTGTTTACCATTCAAAGAGACATGCAAACCCAGAAATATTACTCTCTTGTCATTACATAACTCCTGGATTGGTAGGGAAACTTCATTTGATCGTCTTCACATGATTTTTATACACATATAACATCTTGTCCTGTTGTGCTCTTAACTCAATGCTTCCACCTAGCTTTTCAACCACAGAAGACACCTTGCTTTGGTACAGTGGCAAGAGAGCTTTGCAGGTGGCGACGCACACACAAACACACACGCCTACGCGCACGCACACACAGCTATTTCCCTCGCTCACAGAAGCGCATGAATCATCATCATTGCCCGCTCTACTAGCCATCGCTTCAATGTGTGAATGAACAACATTCTCTTGGGGCACCAGCAGATCAGGACAGTCAAGATTACCACGCAGCAAGCACCGGACTTCTTGCTTGATCATAGCTACTGAGCAGAGAAGATGACCCCCTTCCTGACGTCCCACACGCTGCCCCAAGTTATCAGATTTAAAATAAAAAATAAAAGAAGCGGCAATTTATTCCAAGGGCGGGAGGGGGTGGTTGAGGAACGCTTACCTTCCTGCACTGCCTGGAAAGGGTTGTTAGGCTGGATAAGTTTCACAGAGTGGGTGATTTTCTCGCTCTGCAGAATGTCATCGCTCAGACTCAGGTCTGAGATGGCAAGTTGGAAAATTTGGTCATCTCTTACAGCGTTTTCTTCGAATATGGCACCTGTTGAGCAAAACAGTAAATTACTTGGAAGAGTAAGAAGGGGGG
>NW_024582407.1:2649990-2801107 GCF_018398535.1 Haplochromis burtoni | reverse complement strand
CAGTAGTTATGTGTGCGCAAGTTAGATGTGGGAAGATAATGATGAACGAAATTTATTTTTGCTGTGGACCCAATGCGGACAACATAGCTTTTATTGCCCACAGTCTGCCAAAGTGATGGACTGAACAGTGCTGTTTTTCTTTTTATATATCTTTACATTAAACGTATTTTTTCTGAAGCTAAGCGTCTTCGCTGGTGAGATTTCAGCACCACGGAGAGCGACGTGGTCTCATCAGAGACCACTGTAAAATCGGAAACACGCACTGCACTAGCTTTAGTCAAACTTGGAAAGTTAATATCCATCATGCCTAACAGATCCACGGCACCCTACCCACAGTAGGCCTTGTGTGGGAGGAATACTGAAGCTTAACTGCCCCCCCTCCACTGTTTAGCAAAATGGCATCAGCTGCTATTGGGAGAGCACATACATCACGGAAAGGGGTTTCAGGGAAACGAGAAGAATAATTGGGGTACACTAACATTATGCGGACTATCAGCCAATATTATCTGGATGGAGTCCCACTACTGTATTAAGCCAGTGACTGAGCACCTGCTGCTGCTTGCCAGACTGTTGCAGTAAACAGTGAGCAACAGCAGCAGCAGCGGTGGCGGCGGCGTAGCACCGAGACGAGATTTGCTCACAGTGACACTGACGTTTTTATCTGAGATTACAGCGCTGCTCATTGATGAAAAGGGGGGCAAAATGAAGGTAATGACCGAGTCCGTGTTGAAACGGAGGTTGCAGATTTGTTTCAAAAGTGTCAAATCAAACCTAATGCGATGTTTAAGGGCACACACCAGATCGTTTGGATGCCGTGGTGAGTTTCAAGCATCTCCACATCTCTGCAGCTCTGGTTTGAAGTTGGAGTACAAAGAGGCACTATGTGTGTTGCATCTATAAAACGAAACTCCGCTGACATTCCCTCTATCTTCGTTTTTGACATTGCAGTCACGTTCCGGGGAAAGTTGAGGCTTGTCGGGTACACACAAGAGGTAGCTTGGTCTAAAAAAAGCCTCAGCGGTTTGTCTATTGCACATTAGTGTTTTTATCATTATTATTTCACAGCTTCACTGAAACAGGCCTTTCTGCTTACTGTAAATCGTTTTTTCTTTTTGGTTTTTGGGGTTTTTGGGGGTTTTTTTGTACAGGACTGCGGTTCAAAGGCAGGCAGTGGTGTGGTTAAGATGTGAAGACAACATGAATGCAGCAATCTGTCGTCGAAAAGTGACAGAAATGTCTGTGCTAAATAGAATAAATACCAATAAATAATACGAACAAAACAGTTGAAGCAATGAGGGTCGGGTGATTGGTCATTTACAAAACACCAACTTTTCAACTCGCCGGAGAGTCAAAGTGTTTCTTAAACGCAGGATGAAGCTGAATACACTCTATTTATCCCGCCCTCTCACCAACATCTTGTGATCTCGGCAGTATAAGCTGGCTGACCTTTATTCCCGCACCCCTTTACACTTGACCAACCCAAACATGTTTTGTTTTTTCTTTTGTTTTTTGCCGGACGCTTACCGATATGTATGATTGAGTCCGCTTTGGCCGAATTGCATTGCAATATCCACAGGGGAAGGCAGATCAGCAGCAACTCCATCTCGGGATTTTAGTGAGGCGGCTCATCCAAGCTCTGCTCGGCTGTCCTGTACTGTCCAAATGGAGCACCCAAAAGAAAAAAGAAAGAAAGATGATCAAAACCCAGAGCCAAACAGAACCGCGATCCTCCTCCTGATAGACCAGACCCGCGTAGACCCTACAGAAATGACCACAGTTTTCTCTCTCTCTCTCTCTCGCTCTCTCTCTCTCTCTCTCTCTCTCTCGCTCTCTCTCTTCCTCTCTTGCTCTTTTTTAAACCAACAAAAACAAGCCGACCGCAGGAAGGTGGGCTCAAAAAGACCAGGGCGAACCGACGGGGACTCGAGGTAAGCCTAAAAAGACAGGTAGCCCTGTGAGAGAGACCGGCGTTCTCACTCTCGCCTCTCTCCCTGCGCTCCGGCGTCTAAAGCATGGCAAGCAGCAAAATATGCGGAGGAGGGACACCCCTCCAACAACACACGGAGAAACGCTCACATACACACTCCGAGAGAGAAAAAATCACTCTCTTCAGTCCTGTCTTAATCACGTGACTGCAGAGACTTCACGACTCGGGTGCTTTTTTCGACAAGCCGGGTAGAAATGAGTTGGACTAGCCGGAGAAAGACGCGTGGAGAGGCGATAATTAAACACACGACTGGAGGTTAAAACAGGCAAAGAAAAAAATAATCCCTTGACAAGATATGCCTTACTTACAAAAAAAGAAAAGAAATAAAACAACGCGACAAAAGCAGACACGCAAAAGTCAGCGTACATATTTGGCGGCGGTGTGAACAGTTTACTTTTGGAGAAGTTGTCGTTTTCGGGGAAAATGTGAAAGACCAGAACGACTGGGACACATTTTCACCATACTTCAGCGACGACGGAGCGCAGCTGATGTGCCAGAGAAAAGGATTTACACACTGTGATCCTCGGCGAGGGCTGATGGATGAGAGACAGACGTGGCAGAAGCCACAACGCCTGTCTGAACCAAAGAACAGCTGGATGGAGTTGACGGAGGAGCATTCCGCACAGGAGCAAACAGAAAACAAACCTAACGCTTTCTTATAGCCTGGCTTGTTCGATTAATTGAATATTGCTTCTGCATAATTGACTCTATGGGTGTGTGTTTTTTATATATAAAGCCGAGGTCAAAGTGTTGGAGCGAATTTTTAGGACACGAATCACTCTAAAGGGTGGGAGTAATTTTTATTGGGTAGCCTTACACACATCAGTGAGCAATGCACGGCGTTTGCAGAGCTATAAAGAAGAAGAGGAACTCGTGGCAGAAGATTTCTAGATAGGCATAATCTTACAATTAAAGGATATTTCTCGTGGATGTAATAAAAACGGAAATATCTCTTAATTGTTTGGTTAAGTCTGTCAGAGGCGCAAAAAAACAAAGTTTCAGCACCACCAGCAGTGGACAGCTCCTTCACTGAACTGCACCGGACAGACAGTCAAGTGAAGAGCAAACACTGCACATTTATATCTGTCTGATTCTTTCCAGGATGCAACATTCTTAGAAACAATATGTAATAAGGGAGTGGATGTTTTAAACACCCCCAACCCCTCAGCTCGCCTTTATACGTTCTTCAGTTTAATTGCAGGCAAGGGGTGAATTCACATGCCTCCAACGTTTTTTACTAAAATCACACACTACCCCTACTGGCCATCTATAGATACTGCACCTGCTGTAGCACAAAATATCTCAATCATTTCCTAACGATTTATGTCGCTTTTTATGAGTGATGGTCATAATTCACTGCTCTATCGCCATGTCATTAGGAAACAGGCTGGAGTGAACCCGAAAGGCTTTTTACTGCTCAAGATAGTATAGATATTTATGCCTGAATATGTGATGAATGTTAGCCCACATCTTAGTGACATATATCCGATTTTTCTTTCCCTTTTTTGTATATGAGCAGCTGCTTTGACAACAAGGGGAGGAACACACTGTAAGAATCAATTATTGCTCTTTGATCCCAATTACAGTTTCCACAGCACAGTAGATCAATCTGGGCACATTTCAAGGGGATCAAATCTGAAAGATTAACCTTGAAATTTGTGCTTTAAGATGACAGGCATCCAAAAACACCATAAAAATTTCATCAGGTCCCAGCAGAGGAATGCATCTCTTAATTTCACTGATCTATGAAGCAATATGTTGCTGAGATTTCATCAATAAATTATTCATTTTAAATACTGGCTAAACTGCCATGTCACATATGTCTCAAAAAGGCTTCATTCATTGTACATTCTTGTTTATTATGAGTGCTTGTGGTGCAAATCTGCCCCTCTCTTTCATTCTGCTCTTCTGTTGGGGTGGGGGGTGAGGGGGTGATACATGATGTGCAACTCGAGAAAAATCTGCATAAGAATAATCAGGATGTGTTCAATCTGACTGACACCAGTAAGGTGCAATGAAGCTGCTGCCCAATAGCATGTATATCGTTTTTTACGGATAAGATGATTAAAAAGAATAATTAACAAGTTCTTAATCAATGCTAAATCAAACAAGTTCTGGATATGAACCTTAAAAACATCCTGTGGCTGTATTCTTCCGCACATGAAATGAATATCATATTAAGAAATTGTGTTGTGTCTGGTTTATAGGTAAATTGTCAAACAAGACAAGCCATTTGCTGGGGATATTTAAGTATAAGTGAGAGTACTGTTGTTACAGAGTGTTTTAGCTATTACCATTTAATGCAGATGTGTTGAAAATAATGTATATCCTCTAATATATATTTTATGCATATAGAAAGGTATTTATGAGATATTTTCATGAGAAGCGCAGAGTGTTGTTTTGAGTCACCAGTCGGCAAGTTCCATGCATTGGAAAGTAGATTAATATGAAAGAGAAAATACCTTTTTCATAGAAAGTAGGCCATTCAGTGGATAATCGTTCATATTTTTGGGTTCATTATGCAGTTGATTCATACCTGCTCTGTTGGTCCAAAATGTCTCCTAATGATTATTCTCCAAATTAAAACAAAAATCCTTTGCAACTCATTGTTTTTGTTCCTTTAGATTCACTTCAGCAGTGCACCTCGTGCACCTCCATGGGTGTCAACTTATGTTAGTCTCAAAACTGCTGCAAACTGTTACCGAGACATTGGTGGGTAGGTCACGCCTGCTCTTCAGCAATGAAGGTGGAATTTCATTGTCACACAAACCTGACTCATTAATGTTTATGGCTATGAGCAATGGAGTGAAAAGGAAAGACAGATTTTTTTCTCTTCCTTATTGGAAGAAAGCCAAAAAATGAATTTAGATTGAGAGAAGCTGTCACATTCAAATGTGTCAAAGCCAGAACAACTGCTGTTAGTCATGAATACATAACTACTTGCTCCACCCTGAACTATCTATGAATAACATTTTTTTCCTGTTTCCAAAATAATAAAAAGTATACTTTTTTAATCGAAACCCCAGAGCAAAATTCTTGCATGATAAATTGTTTATATTGAATCTTGTATTTGATTTTGAGGCACAGACTGTGTATAAAAGATGTGCATAACTTCTAGGGGTGAAAAAGTGTGGCCAAAACTCAAACTGTTTTCTTTCTAATAGTCGGGGAGGGGCAACTCCTCTGGCTGCAAAGTGAGGTCTAACTGTCTAGAAGTCCATGGAAAAAAAAGATCAATATTCAGCTAACACTTTCCTAATGAGGTGAATGTAATATAATAATGCAACATAATGTTACAAAAAACATTATATTGTTACAATTAACACTTAAATTAGGTAATCAGAGTCACAGGGGACAATAAAGAAGAGTATATTTTGGGACAAGGCTCCTTTGTTGCTATGGCAAAGGCTTGCAGTGTCATTCCGTTTCTCATTTGATTTAATTCCTCACTCATCTTATCTAGCTTCAAAACACTCAGCTGAAGGCTTCAAGACAGAACTCACTAACCAGCAGGTGATGTCACAGTGGTTACATCGATCTTTTCTGCTGCCTCATTTCCTGCATCCTGCATTCTGCACTCATTTGGACAGAGTGCTCTGTTGTAGTCCCTGGATTCTGCTGGAATCTGCTCCTAATGCTCCTATTACCACTGGGACTACATTAGACTTCACCTTCCACATCTGTTCCAGTTGTTCTTTCAGCCCCTGGTGCTCCTCCTTTTTTTTATCTTGCTGTCCACTGGGATTGCCACATCTATCACAAGTGCGCTCTTCTGCTCCTTGTCAAGCATCACTGTGTCTGGTTGGTTGGCCAGCAGCTGCTTGTCTGTCTGCAACTTGAAGTCCCGCAGGACCCTAGCCCCGTTGTTCTCAACCACCTTTGACGGTGTCTCCCATTGGGACTTGGGGACCCCTTGGGACTTGTGGTGTAGTCCATATGCAGCAATGGTATTATATATGTAAATACACAGCCAGTTCCGTTCAAACTGTTCAAACTGGTTGCTAATACTTTGCTTCTGTGTAATTGCTCTCTGTCTTCATAGATTTGCAGTACTATTAGTGGTATTGTACATTTGCATTTGAGTCCAAGAACATTTAATAGTGTTCTATTCAAACACAGTAATAGGTAATTACTAACTGTGGCTATTGTGTTTGCCCTTAGCCTTGTACATGGAGCCAGAACTTGATAAGTTATTTCATGTGCTGTAAAATAAGTCTGAGTTTAATCACTTCATTAGCCTCTAGCCTAACACAACTAGAGTTTGCAAAAAGAATTGGACAGAGACAGCCGCACGCAATCAAATTTACTGTACATCAACATAATTAGACCAGTTATAGCAGCAGCCAGCATACACAGAGTATGTTAATGTCCTTGGTATTACCAATGAGGAATGCAAAAAGAGCAGTACCAGTGGTCCAAAGCCACAGAAATATTGATTTATAATATAGTAGGACTGCTACATTAACAGAAAAATTGCTACAGAATATGCTCTAACATTATGACTTGACTGAAGGGTCTGTCACTGCCAAGCTGGTTCTGTCCATCCCTTTGTGCTCCTGAATATTAGCTCCTGCACCAATTTGGAGCAGGGTTAAATTTGAGACAAGTTGAAAATCCATTCATGTCAAAAAAAATGTGCAGGGAATAGCAATAAGTATCTGCAGCACTAGAGGTGAATAAGCAAGAGTCTCTCTTCCAAATACACAGCCTGAGGTAACATTATAGATTAATCATGTTATGGGAGAATAAGCACAACCTCTATCACAGACTCAGAATTTCAATGAGTGAATTGTTGACTATCTGCAACATTGTATATTTCAACATGAACCTTAGTGAGATATGAACCACAGAATAAATATATGTATAAGTTAGCATATGGAATAACAGTGGACAGAAACTTTGAATGGGTAGGAAATGAAAGTCTATCAGTGACATTCTGGAGTCAACAACTGTGACAGCTGTCACAGCAGAGGTTTTTCATAGTTTTACCAACCTGGGATATCTCTGGAGTCAGTCTTGGTCAGGTATGCAGCCTTCGTGGTCTTGCACATAGATTAAAGACTTTTTTATGATTATAATGCCGCCCTGCAGTGGGGCAGATTTACACAAGCTCCAGGCCTGCTGCTTTAAAATATGGCCTAAAGTTTACATTGCACTAAGAAAGAAACTCTTTTTTTTCATGACCAGACCTACCCCATGAGACTATGTCCATAGCTGCTCTGTATTGCTTTTTTTTTTTTTTTACATTTTTGTCTGACTCGGATCTCTTCCCACAAAGAATGCATAGGGAAAAAAAACCCTGTAGAAATAATACCCCAAATTATATACTAGCTATCTCACAGAATAGACTAGTAGAGTGATTATCTGTGGTTTGAGAAATGTAAAAGTGTTTTTGTTGGGTTTTTTTCTTGTTTTATTGCATTGAAAGCAAGCTACTCACGACTAAGGGGTGTTAAAAGAAACAACAACAACCAAAAAACACTATTCTGTTTTTCTGTTTCTTTTCTCCTTCTCCCTGTTCAACAAACACATGCCTCAGCATCCTGTCTATGTACCACTGAGAGTAGATTGTGGTTACTCCTATTAAAAATAAAAGAGTACATCTAAGAGATGTGGGCAGTGCTTTGTGTTTTTGTTGTCTAGAATTCAGTGTTTAAACAGGTCTGTGGGGAGGCTGTAGGGTCAATGGGCTGTGTGTCCATCTGTCTGTCTTTATTTATCTAAATAAACAGTGTTAAAAATCAGTATTCAAAAGTACAAAATAAAAAGTTAGAGAAAAAAAATAGTATTCATCTGCAAAATCTGCTCACAAATTCAAAATGAAATAAAACCGTATCATTGTAGCCAACACAAACTAGTTATTATCCAGCATCTGAAGGATCTGTAAGGCGACAATTTTGCCTGCAAGTATGCTGAACATTTAAACACCTACTAGCGACTGTTCTGCCATTTGTTTTGGCTGCTCTGAGCACCACTATTGAACCCAGTGCCTGTGTCAGCTACTCCAGCTGTGCCTGCAAGACAGTCATTAGTGGATGCGGTTGTTCAAAGGGGAGCCAATTAGCAGAAACACACTTAAAAATCTACCTGCAAAGAGGTACTCTTTGCAAATGAGAACAACAAGATCTCTTGAGCATCATAGTTTTTAAGAGGAGGTCAGTCTGATTTATTATTAAACTCAAACTACCAATAATTAGCAGGAGAACACACATGAAACAGCGAGACACGAAGAGACCTTGAATGAGATTTAAAAAGCTGTGCTACTGACTGGCAAATATCCATTAAGTTCATTATCCATATTTTGTAGCTCTACACCACAGGCAGAAAAAAAATTAACTAAAAAGAAAATCTCAGAACTATATTTAAAGATGAACTGTCCATTTCAGTGACCATTATGCAAAAGAAAACGAATATAAAGGAGATTTATATGGAGGGAATTACTGCAACAGCAGTGGGTCGTGGTGTAGCTGTCATACATGTATATTGACATTAACTCCACACAGTGAATTCATTAATATTGTGTCCAAAAATAAAGGATCTCACAAATATTGAGTGAAGAAGGAAACACCAGGAAAAGTCACACAAGCACAAGCATGAATCTGTGTATAATTAAGTAAAAGCTGGATATTAGCCTTCTGGAAAGTTGGCCCAGTGTAATAAACTAATATTCATTTTTGTATGTTATTGCCCTCTGTCCCTTTTCACTTTCTCTCATGCTGCCCCAAAATTGCTATGTTCTTCTCTTATCCTCTCACTGGAAGTTCGTACTTGAAGAACTTTCTCTCATACTGTGTGCAAGAGGAGAAGATGACAACACTCTTAATATTCACCTCAGTTCCTGGTCTTCTTTTAACTCTATGGGATTCCTCTCTTCCCTGTGGACAACCAGACCACTTTAAGAAGTTTAAGCCTTGGGCCTTATGGCCAAATTTTACACAATATGAGTTACTGATATAAAAACCAAATTGCATCCTTGCATTGGCAGAAAAAAATATGCCTCCCACTCCTGTACTTGTAAAAGTCATCCTGATACCTACCAGAGTTTCTATATGCAGATTTGTTACCGTTCACAAGGTTTAGCCATGATTTATCAGTACCCTAGTAAATCTGTCACTTCTATACTGAAAATATGCAGGAACATGCCTCATTTCCCTTTTCAAAAGCAGATATCATTAGGAAAAAATCTCTGCAGTGACATTACTGGCTTCCATTTGGGTAATTATCCTTCAAATTTGGGGTAAGTGACAGAGTATCCTGGTGGCATCTGATTAATTAGAATAGGATTTAATAGGTCTAGCTAGGCTCTATTGGATTAATTAATTGGCAAATGATATAGTCTAGTATTGCACGCCTATTATGTTAACTGTCACACTGCATTTGATGACATGGAGCCAAGCGATCCATTCAGTGACACAAACATGATTGGAGTAGGATATTATCCGGCTGACAAAGGCCTTAGATCATTTTAAATGCATGCTGTTAAGACTTAACAGTAATGACAAAGTCATGAATACTCCGATAAATGTGCATTATTTGATGAAACAGTAATTCACACTAAAATAGGGGCTCTCCTTTAGATAGAAGCCTCATGTTTACTCTGACCACCAGAATAGCTGTGCACTCGTTTTTTTCCCCACATGCAATACATTTTCTCAGTTCTGTGAACACAAGCATCGGTGAATGAGAGAATGAGAGCGTGGGTATTAATAATAATAGCAGAAAATATTTTATAACTGTGTGAATTTGTGTATATCGTTATTTGAGTTTGTTAAGGTCACTGCATTGTCATAGTTTTGATTATCTTAAGAACTGTGACTGTTTAAGGAAGTCAACTTCTGTTTAACCTCTGCGTTTTATGGACCTGTCCATCAACACCAACATCCTCCCTCTATTTAAAATCCTCTCTTTTTTCAAGAAGCTTAATAAGAGAATAAAAAAGGCTTATTAATTGAATGCAGAAATATTTGGCTTCTGGGAAGTTTATGTGTAGCTTTGCAATTCCAGATAAAGAATTCAAAGACCACCAAATGAATTCCCGCTTTATTTTACAGAGGAATATCCCCCTTTTTAGACCTTTCCAGTAGAAAATGAGAGACCACATATTGCTATCAAAAATTGCTATCATGTTGGCATCATAAATCTCAGTCTGGACAAGACTAAGCTTAGTGGTAGAAATCCAGGTAAAGATTCCAGTGCTGGCCAACAACCTTAGGTTTTGATAATGCCATGGTAAATGCTAACTCTGAGGGTTTTGTTGCTTCTAATCTCAGTTGAGACTCTTGTTTCTTCTGGCCCTCCACGGGTGGAACAAACTCAACATCCGGAATGTGAAATCTTTGTTGATCCTTTCCCTGCAGTTTTATAAACATTTTTATAAACATTTTTTTTACAAATAATAAAACCATCTACTGCAGTACCATCTCCTGTGAACACACTTTGGTAGTCTGAGAATTTTGGATAATCTTTAGGTCTTTTTTTCTGTTCAGTCTAAATGTACATGTTGCATAATCCACGGAGGCAAAAGACCAGAATTCAGAAATAAGAAAATCCCCCCCAACATATGAACATGAATAATATATTACCTGCATCATTGGGCTTTACATCAATCTTGCCACATTCTGTCCATGCTGTTATAAAACATGTGTATGGAGGGCAGTGGAAATATGAGCATTACTGTACATATACGTGAGTGTCAATGCATAGCTATTAATAAGTATATTTACACGTTCTGTATGACCGCGGGTGTTGTGTTTTCTGCCTGCCTCAGGCTCTTTGTGGGAGGATAATATTTTGTTTTGTCTCTGTGTCTGCCTTAGCTGCAGGCAACTTCCTTGTTGCCAACAGATGATAACAGCATTTATTCACAATGACTGTGACAGGCACATTTAGTGCGCATGGTCAGTAAAATTGGGGGCCTGCACGTACATTGTCATGTACAGGCTTGTGCATTTTTCATTTTTACTTTTGCCAAGGGGGAATGTTTGATTCGAAAGGCCATCTGTGCTGTTGATGAAATTTGTTTAAATTCCGGTTTAACTTGAGTGCTGTGGCAAGTCTTTGACAACCTTTTGAGGAAATACTTTGGTGAGATGTGAGAGTTGGGTTCAAGCCACATGGTGACACATAATCAATATCATAAATGGGTATTCAATAGGCTTTAAGATTGGAAACACCTTTCTCTAAGGCTTCTTTGAAACTGAGTGAAAATAAATGTACTTTTGATAGTTCAATGCAACCTGGATTTTTCTAATTTAAACTAAAAGTAATTATAGGAATGGATGAATTTTAAAAGCTGGAGGAGAGCGGCATGATTCTGTAAATGCTGCTAAGCAGAAACAGAAATACCCCAAAAGGTCCATCTTTCCTCAAAGGTTTGCCAAAATTTAACCCTAACTCACAGCTGAGTGAATGCATCCACCTGCACTTTTGTTTGGGGTTATAATGGATTGTGGATGCGTGTTTGGGAATGAGGATTAAACGGCTGCATCTTCTTTAGCCAGCGTAATACTGACCCACTATCATGCCCCAACGTCTGTTGACACTTTGAATTAATTCTTTAGAAGCGAACTGTTTACAACATTCTGCTCTT
The DNA here is from genome assembly GCF_018398535.1 of Haplochromis burtoni. Lineage (NCBI taxonomy): Eukaryota > Metazoa > Chordata > Actinopteri > Cichliformes > Cichlidae > Haplochromis > Haplochromis burtoni. The sequence goes on along the minus strand of NW_024582407.1, from coordinate 2,789,531 downwards.
TGTGTGTTTGTGTACTTGTATTGCTCATGTTGTGGGGACATAATTCTGTTTACAGAAGTAGGTTCAAAATCAAATTGAAGATAGGAATAGACAAGAAGCACTTCCAGCTAAGGTTAGGGTCTTCTGAGAAATTAATCTAAGTCAATATAATATCTTCTGAATTGATGAAAACATTAACTTGTCTGTGTGCTTGCTGGAGTTCACGTTTCCAGTCAGCAGTCCGCTGAGTCTGCTGAGGCCGATAATACAAACAGGTGAATCGCTACATACCTTGTTATGTTTAATTGGTACACTCAGGCATAAAGGTGGCTTGATGACAGCTGCATGTAGATACATTTCTTATTACAGCTGCATACATAAATCTGCTGACTTCAGACTGATTTCAATCATTTTTCATGTAGCAGTTGAAAGATTAGAACCACCGGTCCCTCGGTCAGGGGGAGAGTAATAAACAATGAAAGCTGAACACCGCATAAAATTAAGAAAATTCTTTCAAATCCAGTTGAATAGACTCAGTAATGAATGGCGACGTTCAATGTCAAAGCTGTTTTTATTTCTTTTGGACATTTTGTTTTTACATTAAGGCCAAAAATGTCCGCATTCATTTTATTTATTGCTAAATAAATTAGACATTACAAAGGATTGCACTTCAGTCAACACATGTTTTGAGGATTTATGAAAAGTGGTAGAGATACCCATATGGTCTCCTAATGCCTTGAAGCACAGGGAATGGTCTTGATTTAAAACATAAAAAAAAGAAGTATTTTGTGGCCTTTTAAGTTTGTTTTTCTAATTATTACTAATAATAATAATAACTTGGGCAATAAAGACTGGGTTAAAATATGCTAAACACTGACCCTACACAATGAAAAATACCCATTGTGTTATTGTGCTTACCCAGTGCATTTTAATGGAGCACAAATAGATCCATTATCAGCATTCATATAAAAAAAAAATTGAGAGTGAGCGATCTGTCTCACCATTGCCATAACCTGGGGTGTCAAGCTAGATGGCACTTCTTGCATATTTTGAGATGACAGCGGTTCTGACAAAATGGTAGTATTTGACACCCTGTGAATGAAAATGTGCTGTCATTAAATAGCTGGAATGAAAGCCGTGTCTTACTATTCTTGGCAGGAAGTTAAGCATGTTTTCTGTGGGTGTTTGGCTCCATTAGAGTTGTCCTTGTCTCTGGTCCTGCTTATGATTTCTGTTGATAAGATCTCGAGATGCAGCAATGCAGATGAGTGTCTAGCTCGAAGACTTCAGAATTGCTTCTGCTCTTTGAAGATGCGGCTCCCGTACCTTCATCACATCATACTGTTCAGGAGACACTGCAGAGGTTTTCGGCAGAGTGTGAAGCGGTTATGTGGGGAGTCAGCAACTCCAAGTCATACGTTGTGGTTCTGTGCAAAAAAGAAATGATGGACCGGATGATTACTCACTCTTAACTCGAGGGGAACAACTGCCACAAGATTTTAAGTGTCTGTCTTACAGATTGGTTTTTTGTTGCTGTTGATTTTTTCTTTTCTTTTTTTTTTTTGTCCTATTCAAAACTAAGTGACTGAGTGTGATTCAGAGATCAACAGGGGATTCTGGCCAATATTGCATGACCAGCAATATCCTCTCATTTTTTTGTTTTATTTTTCCGAGTGTGCAGGTGAGAATCTTAGAATCATTGCCCAGTCATTTATGTCATTTTCTTTTATTGACAATATGCCAGAATTCGAGTGCCTGGCAACTACATTCAGTGAGCCACAGCTGAATATTTACATTTATCAAAATAAATGAAAAATATATTATTTTATCCACCTCTTTTTGTTTTCTTAATCATAAAAAATGTGTGAGTCTAAAACCAAACAACATATAAAATTATTGATAACCCAGGAATACATGGATCGCGGAGGCACAACATAATTTAGTGTGATGCAAGCATCAAGCATCTTTGTGTTTGCATGGCAGCCTTTAATTACATCTCTTAACAAGATATCTATCCAATGTGTGTCAAAAATAAACATGCATGGGCTGAAACATTTGTCAAACATCAATTCACTTTGAATTGATGTGCAGTGAAATTCAGACTGGTCTGCTCCTTGATGTGTGTCTGCAATCAAAGCAAAAGCAAGTGAAAAGTTAACAAAAGAGCTGCAAAATTAGCAGCTGAAATCTACAAAAACAAAGAATACACTTAAAATTCTTCATCCGAGCAAACTATTTTCTTAGCCTTGTCGACCTTCAAGTAAAACATCTTACAGCAAGTTTATGTATAATCTTGTTAGGCTGCGAGGAAATGATTCCTCAAACTGCTGGCGTGCATCAGTGCACTGAATGATTTATGGCTAGATCGAAGACTGATTATGGTTCTTTGTCTGATTTCTGAAGACAAAGAAAAATACCCACTGCGCTTGCACAACAGCAAAAAGAGGGACGAAACTCCTGTTAGTCAGTACCCTGTTGTGAGTGGATTGTCAAGTGGTACTGAAAAAAAACTTCTTTGAAGGGTTCTAAAAGTGCATATTACTAACAAGACTACCTGTTCATTTTCTGCAATTGTTTGATTTGTTGCAGAAGTGGGTGTGGCTTGAAGTGATTGGGTGCTGGTGTGTATAGGCTGGAGAGTTTCTGCTCTTAGCCAGTGCTCTTTTTTTTAATATACTGTGCTTTGCTTGTTTGTTTGTTTTTTAACATCCCCCTGAGATAATGTAAATGACATGACTTGCGGAAAGGCATCATGTTCTGTGCTCAGTTACAGCCACTCTGCCGAGCAACCAATGTAGCCAAGACGGGTTTGCAGAGTGAACAGAGCTAAAGCATTTAGCATGTCCACAATCTCCTGACATTACGCATAAAAAGTGTGAAGACTATCTAATTCAGAGAAAATCTCTGTGCAGAATCATTAACTTTAATGCAACTGTGTAACACGAGGCAAGGAAATATAACAGAATCTGTGTTTTCATTGAATATTTGAGAGACAAGTTCGAGGCACATTCATCTCACATAAAATATTGTGTAAAAGATTTCTACTATTATTTGAAAATGAGAAATACTCCAGGCACACATTTACACACTGATGAAATCTTATATACACAATCATATATACACATATATAGATACACACTATATTATAACCCCAAATTCCCTCTGTTTCAACTTTCATTTTTTCAGAGCACATACTGATCATGTATATTATTCCAATTCTAATATTGCATAATAAAAAAAAGAATGCATAACAGATGTTCTGTATAATAGTGGTCATGACACATGCAATTCAGCAGCTCGTTAGAAAGAAGATGAAGAGGAAAGTGACAGAGAGGAGCTTCTTCATGTGCCGATAAGGCTGCTGAGATTGACTATGGAGGTGTTTGACAAACCAGCAGTGAAATTACTCTTTCAAACTCGCTCCTATTCCAATCTCTCCTTCTTGTCCTGTAGCACAGCCCAATATCCATCCCCACCTCCAGACCTAGCAATTGAGAGAGAGAAGCTGAAAGTCTTGAAACAGTTGAGTTTATTGCGTACGTGCATGTGCACTTTCTTGAGAACATGCATACACGAGTCCTGAGTCTGGAAGGGAGTTTCATTATCCAGTTGCTGATACCCCTACAGTAGCCAGAAAGCCTGATCTCAGTATCAGTCTCTTAGACTTGTAAGGGGCACTGCTAAAAGATTCCTTTTATGGCACTGAGCAAAGGCAATCAGAACAGGGATATCCATCAAAGAGCTGGCCATGCAGTTGTGTGGAGCTCACTGAGCCGATTTTGAGCCACATAATACTTTCCAAATCATCACTCCATTAGTCGAGGGAGAGCGGTAAATGGAGAGGGGAGGGTGGAAAAAGGAGAAGAAGTGACAAACGAGACAAAGCTTATCGATTTCTCCTTTAGAAGTGATCATTCAGTGCAGTGCAGCATTTTTGGTGTTTTTAGAGCACTTGTTGGGAGGGACATACTTTGAAGTCAGGTGCCTAACAGATAGCCTTTCAACAGAAGAGTCAATTGTGCCAAGTATATTTTCTACAAAAAAAAAAAAAGTAAAACCATTAAGAGAGGTGTTTAAACGTGTTACATTTTAGTTGTATCTATTTTCAGTAATTACAAGTTTCATTACTTTGTGACAACAACAAGATGCCAAGTTGCAACATATTAGCCGCAACAGATGCTTTCTTTACAACACCCCCGCTGCTTGCCAATAACAATTTACAAGCCATTTTGCCATTTTATGAGCTCTATTTGTTTAGTTACATTAAATCATTACATGCAATATTCTATACTTCATTAACCTTAAGAAATTTTTTGCAGCAGTCATTCTATTGCAGCATTAACTTGAATATCATTTTTATGTTGTTGTTTTTTTTATATTGATTCATGATGAAAACTAAGTGGGTATTACCTCTCTACAGTACTAGAGACTTTATATTTACCAGACATTTACCTCATTATGATGAGGCTAATCAATGAAGACAGACACAATATACACTGTATTTATAATTTTCCAGTGGGAAATTTTGCTCCACGCAGCTAATGAGAAAATAAAAAAGAATTTATTTTTACTTAAAGTGCTATTGGACCATATTTAAAACTTTGTTTCCTTGGTGAAGTCCATCCTGGTAGTAACAAATTAGGAACCTGTGTCTTCTGGACGGCAGACAGAACACATAGCCGATAAGCATGGCCTTTCCTTGCTGCCAAAGGACATGATAGATTATGAAAGAGCTAATGAATCTTCTCATGTGCTGTCTCCATTCTGAGAGGAGACAGCTACTCTACACTGATTTCTGTAATGGGCTCATAATATATGAAATTCCATAGCTTTGGGGTTTATGTAGAGGTCCGGTAAGTGCTCTAATAGCTTTAACCTACTATGCACATGCATGTATTTATACAAAAATAAATGACAGCTACACAAAAAAGCATGTAAAATATTCATGTCCCAATTAGTATGCCTGTCTGCGCTCATGAGTGCTAACATGGATGTATAAACACATCTAATGCACAAGCTAAAAAATACTAAAACAACATTGCCCACTTTTAATCCTTTTACAATGATATTTACAGACTTCTCTGGAAATGAATGAACTTCAGGCAGTTCATAAATAACTTTAATGTTAAACTACCGCACGACACAGTTTTGAACATTTAAGAAATTGTGAGTTTTATGGCTGTTTTTTCATAATGTTAGATTTAGAAAGAGGATTTGAAAACACATTTGTTGTAACTATAAAGATTATCACAAGCATACAGGTGTCATGGCCTGACAGTGCTTACTTCCTCTTCCTTTCTTTACATGTACCTCTTTCTCAAGTTCTCTTCTATCTCCTTTCAGGTGCAAGATCCTCCCTGCTCCTCTGAGGTCCCGCCCGGAGGCAGGCCTTTCGATCAGCCACTGGTTGATCCACCTCCGTGCACTTTCTGCTATCTCCACATCACCGCTGTGTATTTAAGGAATGATTCATTCATCCACTCTTTACCAGATCAATCTAGCTTCTTCAAGTGGCAACATCAGGCTCTCAGAGAGTGTTTTGTATTCAGTTCTTAGATACTTATTCTGTTTCTGCATCTCCCTTCCCAGTATCCTGCGTTGGATTTGATTCTAGCTGCCTATTTGGAGTTTTCTCTCAGACTCCTGCTTGGAAAGGAAAGGACTTTAACTAGCAGAATACTCACCTGCCTGGCCGATATCCACAGTTTCTCATTACAGCTTCAAACCTGTTGGTGGTGAACATGGCCTGTGGTGCTTTGTGCTTGACCTGCTGTCTAACCATCCTAAACACTGGTTTAGCTTCTGTGTTTGTGTTTTAGTCCTTCTGGTTGTTAAATTATGACAAAGGGAAATATAGAGTGATAAAACAATAGCATATACTTACTATTTTGTGAAAGCCACTGGCATTTCTCACTTATGCATCTGTGATAAATACAATGAATTTATGGAAAAATAATAGGAAGACAGGTTTCAATCCTAATGTAAACGCATGCACACTTGGCCACTTCATGTCACTTTTAGAAGGCTGTAAAGTTTCACTTTCTTAACATGCAAGGCTAATCTTATGAAAGCCACAATCCTTTGCTAAACTTTGCCAACAGCTTTGGTGTCAAAACCTAACCACTCAGTTAAAGGGAAAGTGAAAAGAGAGTGCAATCATCTAATATTTCCAGCAAGGGAAAGGTTGTTCATATCTCAGCAATGGCAGCGGTGTCTGACAGAACCACAGTATTCAATGCATTGGGGTGACAAAACCTGCCAATTTTCCTTCCTTATCTCAGTTGAAATAGTAACAATTTCACAGAAAATTCAGTATTGACAACTGGACTGGCATCAAAATGTAAAATAAACAAGAAGCACCACTCTGAGGCTACATCACATCTTAGCGCTCCGAGCTCAGGGCTAATTTTAGCATGCCAGCATGCTCACAATGTCTAATATACAACAAAATGATAGCACAAACCTAAAGAATTTCTTTTAATCTGGTTTAAGGTAATGGACTGACCAGCTTTATTGTAATAATTATTATTGCAGGGTCTTGAATGCATTGAGGTGACTTCTTATGATCCAGCACTATATAAATAAACCTGAACTGAAACTGAATTGAAAAAGTAGAATTTGTAAGTTAAATGTTTCTTTCATAATTATAGGTTTTGGATAATTTTAGACAAAATGCAAAAACTTCAAACACAGCTACAAAATCTTCTCACCGCAAATGCACATTCTTCAGCATCTGCTAGAACCTCATATGAGATGATTTTCTCAGAAAAATTCAACATTCTCATCATTAAGCTTTTCATCCTTAGCGAGTTAGAAAGGCTTAAATAAGGATGTTGTTTTTGTTGTTTCAATCAATGCTGCTCCATGACCCATGTAATAGAGGAAACTATTGAATGTGGATTGCTTTGTTCAGCAAATAGCAATCACTTTTAATGGGTCCAACACAATCATTACACATGAATGTGTTTCATATCACCGTCCATTCTTCTGTCTCGACCTTAGCTCTCTCTTTCTTTGCTTGTCCTATAGCTTGAAAGTGGACATTTTGTATGACCATTCTTTGACACGTCCTGATTTCTTCTAATTTCTTTAAGTTTTCCAGGCATCCTGAAGGACATCCTCAGACTCTTCTTTGGCTGTTGGCTCTGCCTTGTGTTTCACTGCCTCAATAACATTGCGATCTTGGGCTCTGAGGAGGCCAGACCGTGAATGGAAAATTTCCACTAAAACTTTTTCTATCAAGATATACTTTTTACTGCACTGACAGTTTGTTTAGGATCATTTTAATTTGCTTTTAATTAATTTGTTACTAATTAGGCATTTCCAAGATATTAGTTGGTGGATCAAAATCTGACTGTATTTTTTTAAGTAGTAATTCCATTAATTTTGATAATGTTACCAACACAACTGGCCTCCACAAATTTAATAGATGTTCACTGTTGTAGTTCTCTCCTGATTTCAACCAAAAATGTCAAATTTGGATTAATCACTCCATTAAACTTGTTACTCCTGACTTTCAGTCCATTTCATGTGTAATTTGGCATACCGTAGCCTTTTCTCCCTAGTTTCCTTTCTTGTCTTCTTGATAGTCACCTTTCTTCTGAGATAACGTCTAATGTGGCCTCTCTTAATAGTTGATGGATCAAATGAAGGGTCAGGTGCATCTCTCAGATCCTGTGTCAGATCTTTCCTTGATTTGTTTTTAAGGACATTTCTTAAGAATATGACAGGTTGTCATGTCCTTAAGGCTGTTCTAAAAGTTTCTTTAAAAGCCTTCAGTTGAATGCAGAATGATGCAATGAGCGTACCGACAAAGACTAGAAAGAGAGAGCATATTTCTGCTATGTTAGCTTGTTTTACTGGCTACCTGTTGCATCACATACATAATCAGGCTCCACCATATCATAACCATTTAAAGCCTGAACCATGAAATAATTGCCAGAATTTTTTATGTTTTTTAACTCGAGGATGTTTTTGAACCATTTGAAAAATTTGTTTAAAAAGTTAATTACATTTTAATTTCCATATAAGATTTTTAATTTGTAACTGCCACATGTGTTATTTTTCTTTTTTTTTTTTAAATAAGCTTAAAAATGTATTGTGCAATTTATTTTGATTTTCTGGGGGAGGAGGGGGCGATCATACTGGTGATGTAAAAGTCTCAAAAACTCTTGAAAAACTGTTTGTATTAAATATCATACACTAGGCGTTAAGCACCATATCTTCCCAACAGTGCTCTCCGCTCTCAGACCACCGACTTACTTGTGGTTCCTAGCACATCCTCTCTACTTTAAATATTAGGCTTAAAAGTTTCCTTTTTGATAAAGTGTATATGGCTGGATCAGGTGACCATCCCTCAGTTACGGTACAATAGGCCTAGGTTGCTGGAGGGCATACGATGATGCACTGAGTGTTCATACACCGCTGCTGGATTTAATCATTAGTAATTCATTTTAAACTCTGGTTCTTCCTCCCTCTGCTTGTTAGTCTTTCGTCGAACCTCTAAACAGTCATATTGCAAGGCTGCCCCACCAAGTGCTTGCTTATAGGGAGTCATCTCTGATGGTGAGATGATATTTTCTCTCTGATATTGTAGAACCTTTATCCTACTATGGCTAGTTATCTCATAGAAAAATATTTTTATTTATTTTATCTTCTATTTTTGGGTTACTCATTAATATACATTAAAAATGTCACAAATTATTAAACATCAGCAGGCAATAAAGACTGCATTGCTCGTTTCATTCATCTATATCTTTTTTGATCTGTGTTAATAGATACTTCCTATCTTTTTAAGCCTAACCTACTTATCAGTCACAGCTGTGTTGCTAAAGTGTAATGAACAAAACATCGGGTGGTGAAGAAGGCGTAAGATGTGTAATTAATATTCAAGAAAGATTCCTCTACCTCATTGGTACAAGAACATGCAAAATGTGGTTAAAAGAACAATGATAAGAACATTCTTCCATTGGAAACCTTCTCTCTAGTTATGCTAATAAAATAATAAAAATAAGCGATAATTTTAAGGCAAAGGCTCCAAGACAGTTTTTTTTTCTGCTGCATTGAGATTAAGGTTATTTGAACTTTCTTCATAAGTTAAACCCAAGGAAGTAGAGGCAAGAAACAGAGAGGATAACAAATATGGTTTAAAAATATCTCCTTAAAACTGCAGCTCCAATATCAGCCTTAATGAGCAACAGTATAATTGTTTTTCGAGCTGCATTTGCTGTGCTTTGATTACACCACTGACCCACTGCCACTCTTTAAATAAACATGGGACTTAGAAATAAAACAGTGCCAAGGTCAAAGCAACATGAATCCTTTTTGGTGACAGGAGAGATGACTGGGCACTCAGGTTTGAATCTACAGCATCCCATCCATCGCTCATTCACATTTTGTCCAGATCTGCAGCCCTGGAGGGCACAGCATGCGGAGGCAATAAAAAAAGAGAGGTCAGTGGATTCTGCAGAGGAATCGGGAAGAAGTCATGCAAAAGTCATTTGTGGTGATAGGTTGAGCAGAAACATCTCCCTGGGACTTACATTCTTTGCATTCCAAAAAACGCTGCTTAAAAAGCAACATCTAGTTGTTTAAATGATAGAAAACATGCTTTGCGCATGCTAGAGATACTGTGAAAACTTTATGCTGGAAAAATATATGCATCATAGACTGCACAGCCTAGCAAGCAAGCCCCTTTAGAGCCTGCCATGTTTCTAAAAAGTCTCTGAAGAAAACAAGAAGTAAACCAAGTGATCCTGTGCAGTTCATAACATGCTTGCTTGAATATAGGAAGCAGAGTCAGTTGGTGAAATGTGTGGCGTTTTCCTTATGCCTTTACCATCTGTGGCTTGATGTGCAACTTGGGAGTGAAGATTAAAGACTATGAACCGAATGCATACAGAAACCTGCCAGTGATTCATCAGGGAGAAATAAGATTCGACTTTTACTTAGGGGATATTGTCAGTGACGCTCAGCTTTTGCTCACTCTTCCTTCCTCTGAGATTGCAATGTGCTAAAAACAACAACAAAAAACCCTTGATGTATTATAATAATAATAAAAGCTTAAATAAAATTTGATCTATTGCATGAAGATGCTGAAGTACCTTGCTTTTCATAGTTGAAGTAGTAAGAGTGGATTTGTTCCTAAAGGTTCAGTCAGTGAGTTGTGACAGCTACGCTCAGGTGTCCTTGAGCCAAGTTGTGAATCTCTTCATGGCGCCGCTGTTCTGTAAATAACCTTGACCTGACAGAAGAGCGAAAACAAAAGAACATGTCCCTAAAGGGATCAATAAAATATTACATATAGAGCATATAGTCTGCAGTGTTATTCTTTTTTAAATTTACTGTCAATTTGAAAGAAAGCGTTGTGTCAGAGGCCATGGTGATAAATTCAGCGAGATTGGAGAAAGCCTATGTTGTATCATTTCTTATCATGTTATTTCACTAACTAATATTCTGTTGCTGATTAGTATGTATAAATATGGTGTTGTGTGGAGGAAAAGAAACTCCCACTCTTAGTCCAATGAGCGAGAGGCCAATTGAATACGCTTTAGCTAAAGGTTAAACTTCCTTTAAGCAATTTATTTGTGGTCAGCGATCTATATGTATGCATGCATTTGCATGTGTGTGTGACAGAGACAGAGAACATTATCTCTGGTGTGCAGCTCTGTGCCCAGGGCGCAGGCTGAAATGACAAGCTCAAACTGCCACCTATTCGGACACCACCAACTGAGAACTCCACTTGGCTGTAGCAGTTGTGTGACTGTGTGCTTGAGTATGTGGCTGTTCATGTCAACATATTTGTAGGTGATGGAAAAGATATGCAAGGAAAGGGGCTGGGTGATATGGAAAAAATTCTTATCGGGACATTTTCTTTCCTCATATCAGAATTAATATACATCATTATATAAGTCAAATCACTACTCACCGTTTACTTTTTGCTTCTAAGTGAAGATATTGGTTTAATCTTGATTTAAATATTAATTTTTTTGGCAAAACGTGAGCACTATGAATGTACTTGAGAACATTCTTGCTGTGAGACAATAGTGCACCACAATGTCACCCAAACCATGGAAACCAGAGGAGAAAATGAAAACTCAAATGGACTTCAAAACAACACACAGATTTTAACCCGTAGCCCTTGTTAGAAGAAAAAGAAAAAGAAAAAAGGAAATGGAGGTATTTTTTTGTTCAGTGCAAGAAAAATAATCCTCTTTCATTTATTAACTGCTTTCTGCAAACAAGTCAAGTACAGAGAAAAAATTAACTGACACCATTAGGGAAAATATGTAGGACTATAATCCTGGAGCTTAAAAATGAAGACAGAGGAAAACCAATAACAGCAAAATAGGTTGACTATTGGTAGAAAATTTGGATTTGTTATAAGGCAGCCTGGAGTCACCACCACCATCAAGCAGAGATGAGAAGCTAGCCAGTGATGTCTGGTGAGTGAGTTAAGTTATTTTTAACTCCAAGTGTTCCTTTTTTCCTTATTTTTTACATTTCAAACCCATGCTGATTCAAGTTATGCCACTCCAAAAGAGCGATTCGATTGTTGTGTAGCCCCCATAGGACAAATAACTTTCTTTTTGCAACTTTATTTTCAATACTGCATTTGTGCAAATGTATATGGACATTAACACTTAATTGAATCATCAACACCAACAGCTCAGCACATTAGGAGGAGATTGGACTGGTGAATGGAGCTGCAGCAGCAAACAGTATTAGCATTATGGTATAATATAACTAAGGATGCTCTAAACCCATAGACTGGATTTTAGTTGCCACATATATATATATATATATATGCAACAATACTCGTATCGATATTGAACCATTTGATACAGTGCTTTCGGTTCGGTACGCATATGTATCGAACAATACAAATTTTTTTATTTATTTTATCAACTTTCCTTCTGACAATGCTGTCTGTGTTGAGCGCTCAGTGGACCTGCGCTCGACAGTGCAGCCTAAGCGGAGTAGTCGAGCGCAGATTCACTGAGCGGAGGGCAAGCTAGCAAGACAGAAGTTAAGCTATTGTTGCAACATGGCAAATTGAACCTCCCCCACCCTCATTCAGATCTGGCGTTTGGAACTATTTTGGTCTTCATGTGAAGTATGACCCTGAAGGTAAGCGCATCATGGGCAAAAGTAAAACAGTATGTTGGATGTGACCCGCAATGCTCAATCACATTGGTGGGAACTAGTGCGTTAGCGCAGTTTGCTCGTTAAGGTGTTGACGCTGTCCAGCCCCATGCACAGGGATAGCAGCTGGATAGCGTAGTGGTTAGACTACACGGCCAGAAGGCAACATTGCAGACATAGAGGACAGTTACAAGTACCTGGGGATCCCACAGGCAAATGGGAACCATGAAGAGGCCGCTAGAAAAGCTGCAACCACCAGCCGCTAGAAAAGCTGCAACCACCAAGTACCTGCAGAGGGTCAGGCAAGTCCTGAGGAGTCAGCTGAATGGTAAGAACAAGATCCGGGCCATCAACACGTACGCCCTGCCCGTGATCAGGTACCCTGCTGGGGTAATAGGCTGGCCAAAGGAGGAGATAGAAGCCACTGACATAAAGACAAGAAAGCTCCTTACCATGCATGGAGGGTTTCACCCCAAGTCCAGCACCCTGAGGCTGTACGCTAAGCGGAAGGAAGGGGGCCGGGGACTGGTGAGTGTCAGCACCACAGTCCAGGATGAGACAACGAACATCCAAGAATACATTGGGAAGATGGCCCCAACTGACCGAGTGCTCAGTGAATACCTCAGGCAGCAGAAACCCAAGAAAGAGGAGGGAGACGAGGAACCATCATGGAAGGACAGGCCCCTGCACGGTATGTACCACCGGCAGATAGAGGAGGTGGCTGATATCCAGAAATCCTACCAGTGGCTGGACAAAGCTGGACTGAAAGACAGCACAGAGGCACTAATCATGGCAGCACAAGAACAAGCTCTGAGCACAAGATCCATAGAGGCTGGGGTCTATCACACCAGGCAAGACCCCAGGTGCAGGCTGTGTAAAGATGCCCCAGAGACAATCCAGCACATAGTGGTGGTAGACAAACAGAAGAAGACGGCCGTAGTGATCGATGTAGCGGTTCCGAATGACAGCAATATCAGGAAGAAGGAACACGAGAAGCTGGAGAAATACCAAGGGCTCAGAGAAGAGCTCGAGAGGATGTGGAGGGTGAAGGTAACGGTGGTCCCCGTGGTAATCGGAGCACTAGGTGCGGTGACTCCCAAGCTAGGGAGTGGCTCCAGCAGATCCCGGGAATAACATCGGAGATCTCTGTCCAGAAGAGCGCAGTCCTGGGAACAGCTAAGATACTGCGCAGGACCCTCAAGCTCCCAGGCCTCTGGTAGAGGACCCGAGCTTGAAGGATAAACCGCCCGCAGGGGCGTGCTGGGTGTTTTTTTATATATATATATATATATATAATATAATATATATAATAATACTACACTAATATCATATAACATCACACATATATAACAATATATACACACACATAATATATACACAATCATATACACTATATACACATATTATATATATATATATATATAAAACACCCAGCAGCCCTGCTGCGTTCAGCGGTTTATCACCATAGTATTATATATTATATATATATATATATATATATATATATATATATATATATATATATTAAATAAATAGGTGTTTTTATATATATATATATATATATATATATTATAATATATATTATATATATATATACATATTATACACACACACATATATATAACTATACATACACACATATACATATCATACCACACATATTTACACACACATATATATATAATATAAAACACACACGCCACGCCCCTGCGGGCGGTTTATCACTCCAAGTATTACAGCATCAACAGTGTGAGTTCATTTTATTATATATATATATACAGACAAAGCAAACTTGTTACACAAATCATTCTTGGTGGACAATGTCAATGTGTGAATGTGCACAATACAAGGACCCTGAAACTGGAGCAGCTAACTGGAATTCAGTCATCATTCACATTGGTATTCACACCTGTCCTTTTCCTGCTGTGCTGGTATGCCAAAATATCTTTGGTGAAAAAGGCCTGTGGTGAAGGAAGGATAAAGCAGCTAATGTTAATCAGCTGATGCAAGCATGACTTCAAGGCTCAGAACAGAAAACAGTTTTCAGCCAAGATGGAAAGAAAGAGTGTGAAGATCTGTATGGTGGGTAGGAATGGAACCAAAGTACTTCACCACAGCTGCTTTATACTGCATTCTTCAATTAATTAAATCTACAGCCAACTGAAGGCAGCAGTTAGTGTATGCTGATAAATCTGCAGCTTGAAAAGTTCAGCAGAAGCCTGCAGTGCACGACCAGTCACTGTGTTTACCTTTATTAAATCATGTGCGAAGGACAACAAGCTGCTACAAAGTAACCCCAATCAATACTACTGTAATGGCCCACAGGATGGAAGGACCCAAATACAGGACACAAGGGCTTCTTAGAAAAAAAAATCAAAATCTTTAATCGACAGGCTTAAGGCCATACACAGGAGGTCAGTCAACAGGGCAAACAAATCAGACATGAAGCAGGCAAAAAGGCAAAGTCACAAACCAAGGTAAAAACAGCCAAGAACAGAAAAAAGGTACTACACGAAGGAAGCCAGAGAGAAAACAAAGGGAATCATTTAAACAAGAGAAGACAGGGAAATGGCCAGAAAGCTTTAGCACAGAGATTATCTGGACACTATACAGTATGCTGCAATTATTCAAAACAGGTATAAAAAAAACTCAACAGATTTATGCAGACAATTTTAAGGGAGGGTGTTAGTTTCCCTAAATCCATGAACAAACCTGACATAAAATGCACAACGCTGCTGCAGTTCAACAAACTTTAAACAGCAGAAATGCAGATAATTAGAAAGAAAAAGGAAAGAACACAAATAAGACAAATGGGAGCCTTGGCAAAAACAAACAAAAAAAGAAGAAAAAGAGAAAAAACTACACAGTGGGGCATCAGATTCAGACATTTTCCCTAAAACATATATTAACAAAACTAAACTAAGAAGCAAAACAGAAAATATGACGACTCCCAACTAAACTCATAATTAATAAACAAAACTGCAAAAGTAACAAAGGTCTATTGCTGTGGTGATAGAGTGAGAGGGGAAGACAGAGAGACCCAGATGCCAACCTCTGCCTTTTTTTGCCTTTATATACATTATGGTAAGCCTTCAGAAGCTAATCAATATAAGGAATATATATATTAGCAAGCGCGTCAATAATGATGAAAGAAAAATAACAGGTAAAATTGGCAAAGACAAGAAGTGAAACTGACACCAGCTCTAAGTGACCAAGAATTACAATCCATCTGTCCATCTTCTGCCACCTATGAGGGTTCAGGCCATGGGGGCAGCAGTCTGAGGAGAGACACCCCAGCTCATCTGGGAAAACACCGGGACGTCCCTAAACCAGCAGAGAGATGAAACCTCTTCAGCGAATCTAGGGTCTGCTCCCAGGAGCACATTCACAACCATGACAGGCACTGGATGCATCCACTTTTATGTCTCAGCTTCTCTGTTAAGGAGTTCCATAAATAATTCTGCTGTCTAAAATGTGTTTTGATATAAACAAATGTAATATAGGGATTTCAGATTATCACCTTGGCATTCTGTCTGGGGTTGGACCATATTTTTGTCTGACTAGTTGACCAAATATCCAAACTGATTTAATTATATATAGTAGAATATAATTCTAGTCTAAACACTAGCCTTCATTTTAGAGGCTGGAGAATACCTGAAGAATAATAATTTTACTCTGATGTGTGGCTTTCTACATATACTAATATTATGGTTTGATTTTTTAAACATGGAAGCATTTGTTTGTTTTTCTTGTCACAGACGAAGGCTTAAAAAGTAAGTCAGTTATTTAGTTTAAATAACTGCATAAATCCTTATACAACTGCAGATCAATTATAAGCATTAATTTAAAATGTCTGCCAGTGTGAAAATGTTTGGGCACCACCCACATAGTCAAGAGATTTCACACATCTCTCCTATTTTTTCAATCATTATTGGCTGCCATTCAGTCACTGCTGTGAAGAGACATTCTCCCTGATAATTCAAAACACTCTACACACAATAACACACAGAGTTGGTTAAGGTTGCATCGCCTTCAGATATTCCAGAGCCAGCAGCCTGGCAGGATTAGCACATTAAACTTGAAATGCACACCCCGGGTCTTTAGCATGTTAGGGAGCTATAACACCTTGTTTAATTCTCATTTGTTTTCTTGAAGTATACATTTGGTCTGTGAATTCCTCAAAATATTTGTCTTTTACTTACTTATTTTTTTTAAATACAAGTGTACAGTACTGTTACTGTTAGTACTGTTAGTGGAAATGTTTTTAAAAAATCTTAAAAAAAAGAAAAATCAGGTAATGTCTGTGAGCCAAAAGCTCGGTCTTCAGACTCTTGGCTCTGTATGATGAAGTTTATGCAATAAGGATTAATAAGGAAGATCACTAATCACTCATCTGTCTATTTTCTTGTTTGTTTGTTTTTACATCGCTTCCACTTTCCCACGCTGTCTAACTCAAAAGTATAATCTTTAGTCTGGTCTAGTCATTTTCTTCCTAACCTCTCAGAGTCCCATCCAACCCTCCATCTTTATCACTACCAGCATCCTTATTCCCATCACTGCTGGAACTCCATTCTGCTATGACAGTTCAATCGTCTAATTGTCAAAGAGTTCATTAATCAAATTCTGCATTTCAATAAATCATGTTCGCTTCTTCCAAATGATCTTCCCTCACCAAATGTCAGTGAGAGGGGATATCCTTAATATCATCATCTGGCTGTCAGTACAGCAGCTCTTCCCACCCAGAGCCCTTAAATAAGTCAGAGCTGCCCCATATGCTGTTCACACCAATCAACCATTTCTTTACTTCTTTTTTCTCTTTCTTTCAATAGTTGGCGACATATGCTACCTGTGCCATAGCAATATAGCTACACAGACGTTTGAGTACTAGTACTAGTAAAAGTAGTAAAAGGTAAGAAAAAAGAAAATATTTTTTTGCCTGAAAACAAGTTAGTGGATGATTCCACAAAGACTTAGTAGATTTGGGGATTATTCACAGATGAAGATAAGCTAGGGTAATATGTTAGGAAACACATACTCAGCAACACCTCATTAATTGCAATGTGGGCTCTCTTAATTTTATTTTATCCAACTTGTTAATGACATCACGGGATGTAGTATTCAGCTTGTTTTCGGTGTATCAGTTGGGAGTATGATAAAATTAACACTATACTACCTGTGATATATGATTATAAATGCATATTCAGATAGCATGTTTGACATTGAAAGTAAAAAGGTAGCAAATAGTGTTTCACAAGCTTTCGAAAAATAAATTACAAATCCAAATAGGCCATTGAAGTAAATAGTTAAAGGTTTACACAACTGAAATGTATACAACACCAAGTATATATATAATATCAGTATTACTGTACATTATTTATACAATTCATAGTAACTGATGACAGTCGGTCCCATTTAACTTCAAAGTAATTAATTTCCACAATTTAAATTAGGTAATAAAAACACACTTCTTCTAAGTTACCTGTTCAAGCCTACAGAGGTGTAACTAACATTTCTTCTTTTTCCTCTGTCAGCACCATGGCCAAACCACAGGTGGATTTTCTGGAGCCTGAAAACGTAACTTTTGGGATTTTCAAAAATTACCCTATTTTATTTTTAATAAACCAAATATTAAACTTCTCAGTGGTCTGATATTTGTAAGCAGTATAAAACTTCCAAGTATTTGAATTTGATTCATTTAAATATTGCTGCAATCAGTGGTTGCAGTAAGATAGTTCTTTCTAAATTGTCCCATTTGGTGTTGTTCTGTTGGTGTCAGCACTATGAGTGTTTGTGAATAATCTTATTTCTGAATGACCTGAGCATCCCTGTACAGCACAACACACTACAGTGCAGATTGTATACAAGGATAACAGTTGGGAAAGGACACAGAGGAACTGTTGTACTATTAGTATTATTAGAGATTACACAGCGAATGTATGTACACAATATGTAAATACAATGTATGTATTTACATATGAATAAACAGAGCTCTGTTAAAACATACAGATATACATAAGTGTCTTACTATAATGCCAAGTATGGATGTGTTCTACTTTAATAGCACTTTCTTTACATATAAGACAGAGAAATGTTTGCCTCTCTTGAACAAAAGGTTGACAGCAGAGCTATTTTTATTTTAATTATTAAGTGTGCAATAAATGTACCAAAGAAGTGCACTTATACTCATGCTGGTGCACTGAACTGTTTTGCTGTTATTATTGATTTTCACCTGTCAGTCTCATTCTTTCCTCTCTGAAAGTCTTAACAGTCAGAAATATCATAAAATTACGGAAAGCACAATGAAGAAAAACAGGGAAGTAGACAATAGCTTATGACTTATTTATAAATATGTCAGAAGAAAATTGTACATAGTGTGATCAGCAACATGAAATGTGTTTTTTATTGATTACTAAGCAATTCACATGTCTACGTGACTTTTCACATAAACTCTTGTGTGATAAACTTATTTAACAACTAACAGCTTCCTCTTTTCTAAGAACATACAGACTTAGAAAAGGGGAACCTCAGCTCTAAGTTCTTGGAATAACTTTGTTATCTTTGTACACAGATGTGACCAGCTTGTATAAATAAAGAACGCAGACAGTGACAGAGCGCGAGTCCGTGAGTGCCTCCTGCGAGGATGAGCGCTCTGTGACTGCCCCCCCGAGTAAAGACGACTGCAGTGTTTGTGTTTTCTAACTCAGGTGTCTCAGCTGAAGAACTGTGGGGCGATTCTTAGAAATCCCCTGTCAAATATTTATTTTGTTCCATCAACATATAATAATATATATTGATTGAACCACATAAAAACCAAGTTGACCACAGCGATGACTTACTCAAACGTTTTGCTTCAACCTTTTGTTTCTGAGGGCAGCCAATCAAAAGAAAGCTGGTTTAAGAGAAGGCTCCCTTAGAGATGAGGAGCTAAAGGCAAGCAGGGTGAGGAGCTGTATACCAAGGCACAATCAAGACAAATAAGAATTAATTTAAACTCTGAATAATGTGAACCTACTCAACTCGACTCTGAATATAAAAATATGAGAAACCAACATAATTTCTCTTTAATGTTAAGAAAAGTAACTGTAGATTAACAATATAATGTGTGTTAACAGGAGTAAGCTGATGAATTACACTGTTCAACAACAAATATGATTATGCAATAATTACTTTTATCCTCACTATAGACTTACATTGAAGTGCTGCCTTGTTAACAGGTTGCAGTTTTCAAAATTAGGAGACTTTTTGCTCGAGGAATGGATGTAGTTTCCACGTGCATTCAACCAAACAGACTCATAGGTGTAAGCGCGGGCCTGCTAAAAGCCCTAAAATAACAATGAAATCATGAGCATCCACAAACTCAAATATGATACTTTAATGTTAAACAGCCTCATATAATATACTACTAACATATAATATATAGTGCTATACAATATGAGGTTACATGGCGGCATTCAGTATTACTAGTGTGATATACTTAATTATGAGTCCTGGTCAATAATATGTTTATATGTTTTTTTGTTGTAAACTGTTCAGTATTTTAGGGCGATCGTGGCTCAAGAGTTGGTCGTTCGTCTTGTAATCAGAAGGTTGCCAGTTCGAGCCCCAGCTCCGACAGTCTCGGTCGTTGTGTCCTTGGGCAAGACACTTCACCCGTTGCCTACAGACCATTTACCATTTTGTCCTCAAAAATATTTTCATTTTATCCTTTTTAATCCAGGAGCAGTCAAATCACAGTTAGAATCTCTATTTTATGGGAGATTTCAAAACAAGAAATATTCACAACAAAATAATCAGCACTAATCAACACTCAAACAAAATTTCAACATAAGCAGAAAAAACAGAGAAAAAAATTCACATTTTCCATTTTAAGAAGGGGAAATAATAGACTCTAGTTTGAGGATGTTTTAGATTTCCTCATTCATGCCATTTAAAAAGGTTCATAACATCTTTAATACAGATTTTTATTAAAGTTCATGCATAAAAAGTATCTAAGATAAAGCATTTAAGAGCTTTTGTCCTTTAGGTATTAGTTCCAAATGACAGAAAAAATGTGAGGTAGTTTTGAAGCTTCAACAGGAGACGCTTTAACAATTAATAAAGGAAAATGCATTTTTTATTTTTAATGGATGGAAGTAGTTCCATTCAACATTTTTATACAAAGGACAGTAATGAATATGATTACTAATAAAGCCTAACAGAAAAAGACTTGATTTTAGATTTTTAAGTATTGAAGACTTGATTTTATAATTTATTCATAGAAGACATTTATTTAAGGGTAATTCACTGGGCAAAGCTGCTATATTGATGCCGGAGGTCAGAGGAGAAATACCAGAAGGCTGCAAAATGGATCGGAAGGCAAGATGAACTGAAATAACCCAATGTTACAACCAAGGTATGCAGAAGAGCATCTCTGAATGCACATGTCGAACGATGAAGCAGATGGACAGAAAAAAGAGCAGCAGAAGATCACACCACGTGTCATTCCAGTTAGCTAAGAACAGGAAAGCTGAGGCTGCAATTCAAACTGACTCATTAAAGCAGGATTTCAAGACTGTTTAAGAGTAGAATGGGAGGCAGCGCTTCAGCTTTCAGGCCCCTCTTCTGTGATACCAGCTTCCAGTTTGAACAGCCCCTCTGCCTTTAACATTAGGCTTAAAACTTTCCTCTTTGATCAAGCATATACCTAGAGTTGGATCACGTGACCCTGAAGCCTTAGTTGGTGCAATAGGTCTAGGCTGCAGGGAGATTCCCATGATGCACTGCAGAGTGTTTCTTCTTGTGTCACCATTTTCACTTGCTATGCGTTTATACAGCTGTCTGCATTTAATCATAGGTTATTATTAATTCTCTGTTTTCTTTGTAGAATTGTAGGGAATTTATCTTATAATAATAAAAAGGGCTTGAGACAACTGTTTTGGTGAATTGGTACTATGTGAATAAAGCTGAACTGAACTGACAACAGAAGACTAGGAAAAAACACTTCCCCGACTGATGAATATCAAATTTTGCTGCAACATTTAAATGGTAGAGTCAGAATTTTGTATAAACATAAGGAAAACATGTATCTATCCCGCCTTGTATCAACAGTTCACACCAGTGGTGGAGTAATAGTGTGGAGGATATTTTCATGTCACACTTTGGATTGTTTAAATGCCACAACCACAGCAAGTATTGTCACTGGCTATGTCAGTCCCTTTATAACCACAATGTACCTATTTTCTGACAGTTGCTTCCAGCAGGATAATGCAACGTGTCACAAAGCTCAAATCATCTCAAACTGGTTTCTTGAACATGACAAAAGTTCACTCTACACAAATGGTTTTCACAGTCACAAGAAGTGAACCCAATAGAGCAGCTTTTCAGATGTGGTGGAATGAGAGATTCACATAATGGATGTGCAGCTGATAGATCTGCAGCAACATGTCTGTATGGACCAATATTCCCAGCACCTATGGGTCTTGAAGAATTAACACAGTTCATAACCTGGTAACAGAAATGCATAAATAAGAGACTAGTTTAAATAAACCACTCTTTAGAGAGTGTGTTAAGACTCTAAGGCTGAAAAATGAAATAAACTTTATTTGTCTCTTCTGTTGACTGGTTGATATTTTAAGGTTCTGCAGTCAAAGCCAGTGAAACACAAATAGTGTTCCTTTATCCTGTTTTAATGAGGCAGATCAAAATGTGATCAAACAGTGTCTGCAATAAACTCTGAACCTTTGAAGAAAGGTCCTTCATGGGAGAAGAAGAATACATATATTTATTTATATATAGGCATTTATGAGACAGATATGGAAAGGAGAGCAAGAGAGCTGTTCTTAAAAGTGTTGCCCGGGGCCTTTTATGCTACAAAGTCGATCCTCAAATCAAATACGATGGGCTTTGACTTCATCAGTCGGAAAAATGGTGCGTACAACACCCCCACAAGAGATAATAGGCAATCTGATATTTGTGCAGACATTCTCCACACATCAAACGTGCGCACAATTTGGTTAAAGACATTGTTTACACCTACAACACATACAAACCATGCACCACACTTGATATTCCAAAAAATAAAACCTTCACCCTTCACACTGAAGATTTTAATTATTCTATAAAAGTCCCACAACATTTGGCCTTACTAATAAGTATTTGAAAGGGTTTTTGACATTTTGCTCTTACAACAACATCAAGCTGGTACTGACAACTACAAATATTGTTCTTTCCAAAATGTAATCTTGTAGTACTGATGGTTAAAGCTGGGCCTTTTAAAAACATGAGTGCATGAAACTTTTCTGAGAACTTAACTTCTGCTCCATGTTCTTCAAACCTGCCTGGAAGCAAACAAGTTTGACAACAACACAAAATCACTAAGCAGGAAAATTGTTAAACTGCTTTAGTTTATAATGCTGACATGAAGCTGAATGAACAGGTTTTGTGGCTTCTTGGAAGGTCACTTAAAGTTGGAACACTGACAGACAGTCACCTTGAGCTTACAAACAGCAACAGCATTCTTAACCCTTTAAAGCCGGTTGGAGCGGGCACACTCCGTTTTGTAACTATTTTTAAATCCCGGTAGTACTGCAACCACATAAGCTAGCGCAAGAATTATTTTTGCATATGAAACCGGAGGAGTTGTACTTATATCTTATGCCATCAGCTTGTCCTAGGTCACGGTTTCCTTCCACATATAGCTTTGCAAAAACTGCATAAAAAGCACTTGCAGCAACAAAAACATAATATTCCAGAAACACGCTTTGCTGATCCGATCAGCTGTTTGTAACACTTCCTAGTCCATCAGCGCGAACTATTGCATGTCCGCCATGTCCTGCCCGAAACCGGAAGTGGCGTAATTTTGCGGAAATGTAGTTTTTTACCATCAGGGCCTTATGAGCCTATACTGGTGTTTTTAAAAGTTATGTTTGACTTTATGACTTCCTGTGTCGTTTCTGGGATGCTTAGGACTCATATTGCACTGCTGGAAATAGTTTATTTTGATGCATATGCTGTTTTTTTTGCAAATTTGCATTATAATATTTATTTTCGTTTTTCCTGCAGTTTATAGAAATTGGTGTATTTCAAAATAAAACTATGAAGACACTCAAAATAAATTTCCTGTGGTGGGAAACTATTTTGTGCAACTTTTTTGTATTTATAGTTTTGAGGGATAAACCTCTTAAATTTCTCTAACTAGAAATATATATTAAAAAAACAAAAACGATTTTAAATTTTTTTGTAGTTTATTGCACTTTTTTGCAATTTATGTAATTACCATGCACTTAATGCAGACATATTATTAAAATATGGGCTATAACAGTTGTATTGATGTATATCAATTTGAAATGCTCCCAAAAATGGCACCACAGCATGTAAAAATATAATATAAGCTATGGCGGACTTGGTTCTATGGTAGGTCTTAAAGGGTTAAGCAACTGTCATTTTGGTAACCTCAAATTCAATACTTTTCCCTTTGTGATGGAAAAATGTGCAGGTTTTAACCTTTTAACTGCAATTTGAAAAAATATTGCAGAGTAGTGAGAAACTGCTAACCTGGAGAATGTATTTGTGACTCTTTAAGTTAAAAAAGCATTGATTAGAGCAGCTTTAATGTTTATCTACTGTGAGCTCAACCTGAAAATATGGGCTCAGGAGCTTATGAAGCCACTGCAGGCACCTTGAAGATGCAAACCAGCTGCGGCACACACAATACAAGGACATCAAAAGGCAAAATGTTTCTCATAAAAGCATTTTTTTTCAAGCTCTAAAAATGTAGCTGCAAAAAAGCAGAGAGATGGAGGAACTATCAAGTGGTGGAAAAGAAACTTCTGAAAAATTGCGGACAGCATAAGAAAAACCCACTCCACATTCTTGCAAGAGAACAAATCCAGTGGAAAAAAATACAACTGTAACAACAATTGATCCAACAAGTGAAAAATGCTTTTCATATCTGTGCCACAGACATTCATGGTTGTCAAAAAAAGCTCAACAAATCCATAAAACACTCCTAGAAAAATGAAACTATATATTAGTGACTGATTGTATGGTATTAGAAGAAAATAGACTTGAGGCTGAAAACTGAAGACAGGGTGAAAAAAACCTGAAAAAGTACATCATTGTTGTGGGTCTTTTCTTGGGATTATTGAGATTTGCTATCATTCTGACATTGCCTCCAGTGTTACAGCATGACACCGTTTTTTAAGGCACCGTGATACCATGTGATTCACACAACTTGTATGAGTAGACTGATTTAAAATTCTTAAATTTCTTTGTTGTAAAATAACAGCAACATAGTGATAATTCAGCAAGCTTACACATTCAGTGTTAGCCACACTGTGAATTATGAACCTCTTAAATCTGGGTGGGATATCAGTTCGATGCATGTACTGTGAGATGATTATACCTACTCATGGCTGCAATGCACAACTGCAATTCCTCTGCTATCAGTGTTCATTCTATGTCCTTATTTCAGTGGTTATGAAAACAGCTGGATTTCACATCACACTTCACTAAACTTTGTTTTGTTTTTTTAATCCCAGATATTTTGTTTTGCACACATGGACTTCCATCTGTTCTTTTCAAGTATTTTGTTTCTTCCAGTGGTAATAGTGGTAAAGCCTCCTATTGGTCCTCATTTTGACTAATGTGAAAACACAAGACAAGAGGCCTCAGCTTTATATTTTCATTCTAAAATCCATACACTTGAGAACATACTATTGTTACATTACCACGATTTTGATATAAAGTTATGTTGGTAAAATATATTCAGACCAATCAGCACCCTTAGAAAAAAAACTGCTTCATTCAAAGGACAAAGCATCTATAAACACAAGCTGAACAATCCTCTGACCTATACATAAGAGAGTCCCAACAACCACTCCATAGTCATGTGACACAATGTAGGAGTGCCAGCTCATCAGGACAAGACTCGGCTTAAAAGAGAAGGGACCCTCTTTTGAGGATGGTAATGTTCACATTTTGGATAGAGAACACAGTTTGAGAGAGGAGTAAAGGAGGCCCTCTATGTCCACTGTGAACAATGATCACTGATCAGAGGTGGTGGCCTGTGACACCAACTATCAGCCCCCTATAACGCAGTCTCGAGATCTCTTCCCAGGTGTTTAAACCCCCAGTCACACCTTGACTCATGTGGCATTAATAACTTTGGTCAACATGGTGGGGCGATGTCTCACAAACAACAAACACACATCACATCTGTGACGCAGTGACCCTAATGACCCATGTCTTGATTCACACCTTGGTTCATGTAACACTTGTTTTATGCTTGAGTGAGGGTAGCAAGAAGGGAGTCCACGCACAGTGACAGAGAAGGTTTATTGTTAAGGGAAGCAGTTTATAAAATAAAGTATATGGTAAAATCAGTCTGTGAGCTACTTTTGCATGTGCTGTTGTTGGTCTGTCACTCAGCCACAAGGGGAACGTTCTAACATACAAAGCAATGATGTGAAACTGAATGTTAAACGCAATTAAGCATATCCACGGCAGCCACCTTCCATAATATCCATGTTGTATTTTTTGATCATCTTTTCGTGTTTCTTCTGTTTCTAGCGAATTCCGCTATCTCTAACGTCCCTATTTCAGCCCACTCATCAACCAATCACCATTCAACGGACGCATAGGTCAGCTGTGTCCAGCCACATGGGAGTACGCTGTCTAAACAGAAACATAGACGGATACATGTGTGGAACCATACATTAGGGTTTTCTGGGCCCTAAGTCCATTGTTATCAGCACTGTTTTCCATTGCAGCAAGAAAACACTCTAATTGAAAAAGAAATCCTACTGTGCAGAGCATCAAACAACAGCAACAAGCTGGGGAACACCATTTAGCAGCTAAAGTGCCGGATATTTCCCTCAGGAGATGTTGGAAATCTAAACAGCTAGAGCTTAAAGGCAGTGAATATTGGACTTCCATTTACCATATGGCGACCGTTAATAAATGAATGATAATGTTGCTCTGTTACTGCTGAACATGCAAAGGCTATAAAGTTCACCAAAAAAGTGATAATATGCTAATGTTGAGTTCATAACTTGTGTTCATGTCTTGTCTGACTCCGGGGACCGAAGTAAGGAAGCATGAAAGCGATCATAGCAGGTTAAAATTAAACCACAGCATAATGCATGTCGCTATGACATTGGGATTCAGCTATTTGTTTGATTAAGCAGATTCGTAGCCTGCTTTCAACCTGGGAAATGGAATATTCTACATCAGATATTTCAATCAATTGTTATTGTGACATTTGTAGTTATTGTACAGAATGCTTTATTTTGAGCTGAGCAGAAGGCCGTGTTCCTGTGCTCTACAAGATGAGATTGCTCACGCAAAGAAGCTATCCTTCTTTTCTCTCTAGAAAAAAACAAACAAAATGTTTTTGAACAGATCTTCTTCATTGTTGACCATGTTGCAGATACACCAAGCTGTTTTGACCTTCAATTTTGTTTTTTTCTAATTAGACTAGATTGGAAAGCTGAACTTCCATGACCAGTCTCCACGACAACCTCCACAGTGATGTACAAAATAGAGTGCATTAAATTACTGAAACGTGTATTGAAACGAGGTTTGTATAATCTGAGAACATTGGAATTAATTAGAGCCACAAATGCTTACTGTTAGTCACTCGACCTAATTTATATTCAGACCAGACAGGCACAGTGTGTTTTAAGACATCTATCTGTTCTTGTGAACCTGATTGATGCCCATATGATGGGGAAAAAAAGAAAAGCCATTAGGAGAGCCATATCCCACAGGCTCATTTAATGGTCTGTTGTAAGCTTAGCTACAGGTCACCGTTCGAGTCAAGAAAAAAATTCTAAGTGAATGCGGTTCTTTCTGGACTGATGACGTGTCCGGCATTTAAAAGGCTCCCACACAATAGTATAAGTGCACAGTTAAATATTTTAGATTATTACGCAGCTGCACCACATAAAGACTAATATCCTATTGATTTCCTGTCAGGCTTGATAAGTAGCCTTAATTAAAAAAAAGCATATCATTGAAAAAGGGAATTCTTGTGCAGTATGTAATCCAGTTACAAAAACTGACATGTCTATGTTTTCAAATAAAAAACACAAACTAAAGTATTTCAGAAATTATTGAAGTCTGGCATCTTTGGGTATATTTTGACCAAAGGAATAAAATCTGTGGAACTTCTTTCAAGGCCATTTCCAGTGAACAAACAGAAGACTGTTTTACTCTGAGCAGCCCCTGAAAAACACTCAGCGCTGACAGGTTGAACTCAAAGAAGACAACCATAATGGGCAGCATTTTTAAAAAGCCAGCAACTGGAAGCAGAAGCAAGATCAAGAGTACATTAACAGATATTTGTTTTTGTTTTTTATGCTAACCACGGAGCAAAGACATTTTAGGTCATTAAGAGAAAAGGACAAAGATATAATTCATTACGTTAACCAATCTGGATGACTTTGATATACACCACTCAGAAAAAGCTACATCAAAACCAGACTACACACCAAAACACAAGTGTCCAGTAAACTGGACTTCAGAAAGGCATAATGTGGCAATACAGGAACAGCAGACTTGCCTTGACTTTCACTGCTTCATCAGAGGACAGTATTGCAACAGGAAGTCCAGAAGTCTGTGCTGAAGGTAAGTGGTTCATTATATGTTGTTTTACTTTAAAATTTTAAATAAATAGCATGTAGTTTATTAAGCTAATCTAGAGACAAAAAGCAGCGGGGACAGATCATTCCTTACTTTTATTTATTTATTTATTTATTTATGTAGGTCCCTACTAGGGCAGCATGGTTAGCACTGTTGCCGCACAGCAAGAAGGTCCTGAGTTCAGTTCCACCATCAGGCCGGGGTCTTTCTGTGGAGTTTGCGTGTTCTCCCTGTGTTTGCGTTGGTTCTCCAGTCCAAAGACATGCAGTTAGTGGGGATAGGTTAATTGATCAGTCTCTAAATTGTCCATAGGTGTGAATGTAAGTGTGAATGGTTGTTTGTCTCTGTCTGTTAGCCCTGCGACAGACTGGCAAATTGCCCAGGGTGTACCCTGCCTCTCGCCCTATGACAGTTGGGATAGGCTACAGCGCCCCCCGTGACCCTGGAAAAAAAAAAGGATAAGCAGAAGCGAATGAATGGATGGGTTCCTACTAAATAAGTGCGCAGATGCTTCTTAGAATGGCTTTTCAGTTGTGAGACTCATCTTACGTTGTACACCAAGTCCCCATAATAAAGAGATTTTGTTTGCATTTTTTAAATTCTGCTTCTAATACATTAGGGTTGTCTGGACCCTAAGTCCATTGTAATCAGCACTGTTTTCTGTTGCACTGTCCCCCCCCCCAAAAAAAAACAAGCAAACAAACAAACAAACAAAAAAACAAGTAATTTAAAAAATGACAATTGGTGATAAAATCACATTAATAAGGTAAGATTCTTATGTCTTTCTCTTGCTCTCTCGTGTATTCTGCACTTTGCCAGTTGGCACTTCTGCATTTGTGTTCACTGGTTTGTTCAAATATAACAAATTACTATATACAATATATTCTTTTTTTCCTACACATGCAGTAAATTCATATTGACTCTTCTCTAGGACCGATTAATCCAAGTAATCAAAGCACGTTTGTTAAAAAAAGAACAAAATCAAAGCAAAACAAAATGTAAAAGCTTAAAAAAAAGAAAAACAAATCATCTCCACTGAAAAAAAAAGGCTATCAGAAGAGAGCACAAACACAAATTGGACACTTGTCCTCTACGGCTGCACTGACAACAAAGGCTACAGTGCCATGTGCCATCCTCCACTCTAGGTCTCCATGCTTCTATGATACAGGAACTTTATACAAAGACTGCCAAACTAGTCTAATATCAGCACTTAACCCCAAATATGCCCTTCATGAACTACTGCTGCACACGTCTTTTTGTCTTTAGCATCATCCTACACAAGGTCTTTTCTAAGTCATAAAGAAGCACCTGCAGAGTAGACTGAAGGCACTTAGCAATCTTTAAAGTCAGGAAATAGTCTGACAGCAGGATTTGTGCAGGATCAGTAAACTACAGTATGATTACATTAATCGGTTTAAAAGAAACATTCAAGTCCCTTCATATCGATGATTGTGGGATGATTCAGACTGGATGGATTGACAGATTTAAACTCTCAGATATTAAAACATGTATTGCCTAATGGATAGTTCACATCAAAAACTAACACAAGGTCTTTTAAAAGCTCGCACTGCAAGTTGGCCGCTTCTCTCCTTCAGCCACACTGTAAAGACTCAAAAAAGACATATATTCGTAAAACCCATAAAAACTAAAAGAGAAAAAGAACGACAGAATAAACAAGCTCAATTTAGCAAGTTATCTGAATAAACAGGAGTGAACAGATGTGACCCTGACCACCATCCCCTTCCATCTGTGAAGGAAAAGAATGCTCTGAGGAAACAAGCGCAACCTGTTCCAGAAGAACGACACTGAAACTCCCATCGACAGAAGAGAAGCTGAACAATCAACAGAGGCCAGAATAATAAAGCAGGTAAACCAGGTTACTGACAACACATAAATGATATTTTAAGAAAAGATTCTTTCTTTAATTAACATGAGCTTTAAACCTTTTCTTAATTTTTCTTCAAGAACCATTGATTGCTTGAAAAGACCTAATAGAAAAGACGGAAAGAGAAATTCTCAAACGGATCTATTTTTAGTTAGAGCCTTTCTCAGTCGCCCAATCACCTCTGATCCCCTTTAATGCCTGAACAAAAGTTTAAAAATACCAAAGCTAACTACTGCCTGGCAGTTCTCGGGGTATTATAAATAGACCACTCTAAATCATATCTTAACATATCTTGTCTGTAAAAGTTTTTGAATTATTTAGAAATAAAAAAAAATCTTATTGTTTGTATTGCTTGTAATTATGGTTGTCTCACAAAGTCATATAAAGAAGAATTACACCAATATTCCTTCGTGAAAAAGGCTTCAACCTGCACTGCAATAGATACTACAGCTTATCCAAGACCCTCACCTTAGAAGAGATGTTGGTAAGAGGGGTGTGGGGTTGAGGTGATTCTTTATCAGTTCTAATACAGTGTAGTTGAAATGCAGTCCTAGTGATAGGAAGTGTCACAGCTGCATGTACTGAACACCAAAGGGTTTAACCTAAATGTTTAAAGCAACCTATATAACTGAGTAATCAAAGCTATATCACATTTCACAGCCTGTTCTAGGAGTTACGTTTATACCACTCCATGGTTTTGCCAGTCACAAATAAAAGAAAACAATTATAGCCTGGATTGTGTTCACGTGCCAAAACCACAGACCGAGGTTCACATTCTGAGTACCACTTGTGGTTCGATTTAGTCAACAAGTGATTTTTGTGGCAAAAAGTTAAACAGCTGCTTATTTACCAGTCTGACAGACACAGAGTCAGTCATTTTATTTATTACATTTTTTTAACCTGCCAAATTAATGTGGAATACTCCTTGTTAGTTCTGTTTTTGATCTGTAGCAGCTCCCGGGGGAAATATCTGGCTGTTTAGCTGCTAAATGCTCCACTATATTCACCAGCTAAACACTAACTGTGTCTGCCTGCTGTTCGCTGCTTTGTAGATACTGAACAGTAAATTGTACCACTAAAGAGTGAGCTGTAATGCTACAAAACGCTGTAAAACCAAGGGGAGCTGAAGATTCCTGTAATTATTTTTTGTTGTTTAATCACAACAGTGCTTTTCATATTGTCATTTGACACATTGCTGTCATGAAAATAATTTCTGTAACACACACATACACATATACAAATATGCCAGATGCACACTGCCACAGGGAACCGAGTACAGAGGTGTCTAATAATGAGTGCCAGACTATGCACATGCCTTTTCCTGTGCAAGATAGAGCCTTAAGCAGTCTTTAGCTAAAACATTGTCTCCCTGGAGGTCAGACAGAGTTATTGAGTTTAAATTATATCTATGAGTACTAAACAAAAGAAAGGTGATAGAGACATTAACCTTCATCCTCCTTTCCCTTTATCCAACCAGAGAAACCCATTAGATATTCCCAACTGTTCTGTTCTAATGGTAAATTCTACAGGACTTGGCCACAATGGTTATGTGAGAGTAATTTAATGTCAGCACATTTTTTTAAAACAGCGTTCTCAAAGTAATGTACACTATGGTGCAAAAGTTTAGGAATATTTGGAAATGTCTTTCCTTTTAATTTTAAGTAAAGTTTAATTAATCAGTAATGTTGAGTCATTTTTGATTTGAGCTACTAACACTACAATGTTCCAATAATATATTGCGTTATCTAATGAAACTTTATTATGCTATGCTGAAGGTTTCTTTGTAATCGTTCTGCATTTATGTCTTTGGGGATCTCTTGTTTTTTTTAAATGGGGGTTATAATAGGCCAATATTTACGATTCCACTTTTTGGGAACATAATGCCTACTAATTTGTTAAAAGAGTTGCAAGAGATATGCTGTTTGTCTTGTTTTTAAATTAATTGTTAGTGAACTACATCAAAATTGCACGACACTTTAGTTGCAATAATATATTCTTTCATTTGAGCCTTCATGCCTGCTTAAACTTTCCAAAAAAAAACTCTTTTGGTAACAACATCGTAGAACCAACAGTGAAACAAATAAATGCACAGCACTATTTCTTGGGGATTTGTGACTGTGTTGTAACAGGTTATCTTTTTGTTGCTTCTCATGCAAACAAACATTTCTATGTTCATTTCAGATTTAAGACTTAAGAAAAAACAGACTGTTTCACAGGCTGAGATTTCATGTATAAAACGGGTGCACTGTCCACTTTGTTTAACAAAGTGACCAAAAAAGAAAAACCAACAAAAACACTTTAAACATACCAACCGCAGGTTTATGTTTCAACAGTTTACAGCTCAGCTGAGTAATTTGTGATCACTGGAGCTGAACCTTGACAAGCTGTCCAAAAACTACCCCACAGCACAGATGCTTAATCCTTTTGATTTATGTAGCAGTTTTGCCCAGACCTCTTCTATTTTTAACCCCAACAGTATGCATGCTATGATTTTCCTCCTTTTGGATTTTTACTTATACAAAAACCCAGTATACTTGATTCATACGTTATTCCTATAGTTACGTTCGACTGGAAAATTGTGTTTAGATTTAGTTTTCATATGGATGCCCATATCAAGTAGGAATAACCCTACATTGCTGTTGGTTGTTTACTCAAGCAAACAGGTGAGTGACATTGAAAATGCAGCTCTAACTGTGAGATGAATACTATAGGTGTGCGTCTGCTGCCCTGTTCCTCCCAGGCATCGCTGCACACTGCTGCCACTGGCCTTTTAAGCTGATGTTTTCAATATGGAGCCATACTGTCACAGCTTATCTCCATTTCAAATGTGTTTGTTTGCACATGGGGCATGTTCTTGCATTAATGAATGCATATACTCAATACATAGTCTGTGCATGTGTGTTTTCTATTTACCTGAGCACATCTTTATGTTTTTTTGACCTTATGTATCTTTTTTTATGCACATTTATTCATGCACAAAATGAGCTCAAGTGCATGTTCTTGTATGGACCTTTTTTTGGATGTAATTATTTAAACGTATGTGTTAAAAATATCACTTGCAGTTAAAACCGAAATAATGGGCACTTCAGTGCACTCGGTGTACGTTTACCTTAATTTTAGTTCAAGTGAAATTGTAGAGAAAAATTACAGCAATTCTCTCCCACTT
The DNA here is from genome assembly GCF_018398535.1 of Haplochromis burtoni. Lineage (NCBI taxonomy): Eukaryota > Metazoa > Chordata > Actinopteri > Cichliformes > Cichlidae > Haplochromis > Haplochromis burtoni. Next base: position 2,756,736 of record NW_024582407.1, on the reverse strand, counting down.
CCAAAGCTTATTACCAGGAAGCAGTTGTATTTATATAACCTTTTATCTGCATATACAACATATAATGTTCTGTTTAGGATGCTTGAAAATGTGGTATGGGTTTTATGGGGTCATTTAGATTTCCCAAATGACCTGGAAGGTGCAAAAGGCAGAGGAGATTAACTGCACGATAAAAAAGATTTACTTGGACTTATATGGTAGGTGTCCCTGTGTTTCTCTAGTGTGTATATGTGTGTGTTCTTATACTTCTGTTTGTAGGGCAAACAGTTATCCACAAAAAAAGAAAAAACCCAACTTGAAATGAATAAAATTAAAAGTAGGAATAGAATTAGCTTTGGATTACTTAGGGCTTTCTTGGTTACATTTGAAACTCAATAAAATTTGATTAGGATTTGCTTCAGGCACTGTATTCAATAGTTACACAGAAATACTGAAGTCAGGGTTGGCTGTGTTGTTTTTAGGTAGAAAATAATGCATTTGAAATGATCAAGTGGAAAGGAAGATTTAAAAAAAGAAAAGGATCTCTTCTTTGTCCTTCCTATTTCTATAAGACATAACTGTGCTAATTTTAACATCGGTACACCTCTCACATTCATCTCCTGAGAAACAGCCTTCCTCTACACTGAGGCTGGTCCCAGTTTAAGTTCCTAAAGTGGCCCGTTTAAAACTCTGTCACGGCACTGATATTTGTCTGAGATAATCAGTTTTGGAGATAACAGTAAGATCTGACAGAAAGCTTATTGCCTTATATAAATATCAGAAATGTTCTAAAGAATCAAATTCAAGTCTTAGGAGAAACAGGTCAGAATTCAGTTAGCTCCAAAGATCGTCTGTTTCTGATGAGATTCATGAAAAAATTCCAGTGAGGAGTAAAATTTAGTTTTAAGTAAAAGGGAAGGAAAGAAAGTAAGTCTCCATAAATATAGAAAGCCATATTAACATCACAGGACTGGGGGTGTGTGAGTGGGTGGGTACATGTTTCAGTAACCTTAAAAAAAAAAAAAAAATCATTAAAAAAGTCCCAATGTATTTTTCAGCCTTGTGGTGTTTATGTTAAACATATGCATACTGCAGCATGTAGGGAATCAAACTGCGTATAAAGTGCTTCCGTGTGTCAGAGCAATAAAACACAATTAGTTGTTTACCAGGAAAGGGCATGACGGTGCAGTACACCAAGGTGTGTGGGTGTGTATATAGTGTTTAAGACAGCTGCTGTATTTCAGACTCTCCTTATCACTGTTAAGCCATATTTTCTGTGAAGTCTGCTGAGTGCACTGGGATTACAGAAGCTGTTTAGTAACCTTTATCTTTTAATCAGTCTGTAAGTCACCTCCCCGCCCTCAGATGTGCCCTTGCTGTTGACGAGTTTAAAACTGTCAACAGTTTCAGTGCTCTTTATCCCCCCCCCCGAAGGCCAGTCATTATGCCCATTTTGTCGCCTGTCTTCTCTCATGTGCTGCCCTGCCGAATCCCAGTCGCAAATTGCTTAAAAACACTACATAAATAGGACAGGAGGAGAGGGAGGCTGTGGCCTCAAGTATTGTATTCAGGGTTATGATAACACTACATGAGATTATTTTCAACATTATCATAACTCCTGGTCAGAAGCGAGGTCTTCAAAAGCAACACCACAGCAAGAGCATTTGACAAAAGAGGCGCCTGTGGACAAACATCTGCAAACAAAACAGTGAAGGGTTAGAAAACTGCTCAAAGTGCGTATAGTATGTGTGTACTGTATGTGCGCAGCAGATAACGGTGCTCTACAACAGGGTTCCTTGCTTTCAGACACTCAGTGCATAGAGCAGCTCTGCTGACGGGAGAAGTGTATGACAGCTGGCCCCGCTGGTGTTGTTGTAGCACGGTGTATAATTTTGTTGCTAACTGGTCTCAGAAGCCCAGCTGAATGGAGACTTACTGACCACTGGAAATAGCACTGCTACTGTGGAGGTGATGTCTACATTTATGCAATGTAAAAAGTGGATTTTATTTGGAGGCTCTGCCATTTATTAAGTCATATTTTATGGTGATCACAAAGATTAAAACTTTACTTCTTGCAGCTTAGTGAGGCTGCCAGGCATAGTAGTACCTTGAGCTAAAATCAGCATGTGAACATGCTCAGTGACAATAACATGCTGGTGTTTAGCATGCTTTGTTTTTGTTTTTGAAAAACTTTGGTTTGTAAATAATCTTATAAACAAAAAATTAGCATCATTGTCAAACATTTATCTCTCATGAGAACACTTCGAGGACCACAAAGTCAGTGTGACATCTTGGACGTCTCTGCACAGTATTCTGATACAGTCCATTAAGTATTTCTTAAGATATTTCAGTCAGTATGACATAAATAAAGATAAAACAATCATCACTATTACATTTGCTTTAGATAGATGCCTCTTATTTAAATTATCCTTCTTATATTTTTTGAGATCTTCATCTCCAACATACCTGCTTTCATGCATTGAGCTTCATCACTTAATATTTTTTGTTTTTTTCTGCACTCTGATCTCGAGACTAACTTTGATTTGACATTTCAAAGGATAAATGGATTTACAAGCAGCAGCTCACTAATGCGTGTATAGGACTTGGTTTTTTAAGCTTAATTCGCTTTCATCAAAATTACAGTTTTCACAACACAAAACTACAGTTAGAATAATGAACTAAATCCTCCAAACAAACTGCAGATCTCATACGGATGATATGTATAGTCTACATTTTATCTGAACAATAAGTTTTAATGTTCATCTATTTCAATGAATAACTACATTTTTTAAAAGAAAAACTATTTTTTTGGGCATTTTAAGCTTCAGCCATTGCACATTTCTGGTATTGTAGAGTCATTAAATAAAGTCAGATAAGCTCTCATATTAAAATGCACTGCCACTCTGTGCTCTTTTGCATTGTTAGAATATGTAAGCACACTCTTGATCAGATTTTTCTATAAATCCATGAGTACATTTCTACCAGTGTTTGATTAGGACATTGGAGTGCACTGGCAAATACAGAAGGGGGCTTTGACCAAGATTATTTTGCAGCTCAAAAGAAAAATTGCAGTCATTCAACTTTTTAATGAAACAGCTACAACACTATTTTAATGAACCATCTTCCAAAATATAGAGGCAAGGTGGATCATAAGGCAATATAATGAAAATGAACATCATACAGAGGAGTTATGCAGTTGTCAAAGGAAAAATACAAATAGAAATGCTTTACAGCCTAAAATGATCGCTTTCTTTTTTAGAACAGAGACAATTAGTGCATTAATCAAGTAGACAGTTGCGATAAAATTAATTTGTAACTAATTTGATAATTGATTAATCTTTTCAGGGCTTTGCCAAGCATATATTTGTAGCTTCACAGGTTACAGCTGCTAAAATGTAAGAATTTGCCCTTTTTTTTTTCTTCAACAGAGGATTGAATATCTTGGTATTTTGGGGAAAATGACCAATTTGGTTATTTTGGCTCAGAGTTTTTGAGATTTCATAAATGGTGCAATCAATGAATTCACCAATCATTAAGATATTATTTTATTCTTAATATGACGTCATGTGCTACTTAGAGATCTTGTATTTCCATTAAGATCCTCAATTTGGAGGTGCAAAAATAATACTAGGATTCAAATTATATGGTAATATAGGTGATTAATATATCTGTCAAGCTGCCAAAAACATTCTAATAAATGTGGCAAAATACTGTTTGCTCCAGTTTAATACTCTTCATATCTGGAAGAAATAAAATAGGTTTCACAATATCTGTGGCAGCTAAGCCATTAGTTTTTTGGTAAATAGCAAAAGGACTGATTTTTATAGAGAGCTTTTCTACTCTACCTGAGCACTCAAAGAGCTTTAAACAACTTACCTCATTCATCCAAGAACTTTTTTCCTATGCTTAAGTGCTTTCTATCTAACTAATTTCTTGCCCAAGGATATTTGGGATCAAACCACTAACCTTCTGATTAATAGTTGTCCTGCTCTACCTTCTGAGCTACAGCCACCTGAAGAGCATATGTTGTAGTACTTATGTTCAGGAACTGAATGCAAGTACTAAAACAAACCTCCGTCTCACCTTGACTTTCCTTGACCAAATATTATGTACAATTTGAAAACTAGTAATGTAGTACTGGCCCTAGTATTACTACTATATTTAGAATATATGCAGACAGGATTGGGAGAGTGCTGAACGCAGTACATGAGCAGAAAAAGATGAAACGGACTGACAGTAGTGATGGATAGTTCATTGAAACCACACACTTTTCTCGTCTTGGTTGAATTAAAATATGCTTGGTTGACAGTCTCAAATAAAAAATATATATATAATGAATGAAGTACCGAGCCTCCAAAGATTACACACAAATTTAGGATGGCTTTGTCTTGCTTGAAATGTAAATATTGTATGATTTGCTTTTATTAAATGATATCTAGCCTAAAAAAATGTGTTATGTACTATGAATCAACAAGCTCCTCGAGTGTATGTTAGAAAGAAGCAGAATGTCTCCTGGATGATCGTCATGAAGCAGATCTTGATCCCCGACCTCCCTGCAGAGGAGGGACAAGTGGAAAAATGAGCCTCCCTTTTGGCGATCAAGACACATTAGCTGAAATACAGCCTGTCTGTAATTGTGCTCTGCATAGAAGCACACATCAGTCATGGGCTGCTCATTTCATTATTCCGCCTGCGGGGAAAAGTCCCAAGGGGGATCACTTACATCATAAACCACACACACACTGTAGACACCTCCACTCTTTCGACTTTGCACACATATGCCCAACTTCTGGTATAAAAAAAGAAAGAGAAAAAAAAACAGGTGATAAATGGATAGAATCAAACAAATCGCCTTTTGTAACACTTCCTCTTCTCTGTCTCCTATTGGTATAAATGACATGAGAACAAAGCTGCTGATTTATATTTAGTCTTATGATGTACTACGATCCTGTCTTTACCATGCCTGCAAGCTTTGTTAATATGTATTCTGGCTCCACTGTAAGCGCGTGCCTGCCTGGGGATTGCTTTCTAGATTTAGTTTTTGCCCTCACCTAATCTTCTCCTCTCTGCTGTTGCACTGTTTCTAACCATCTCATCATTCTCGCTCTATTTCTCTTCATCTCTCTATTCCTGCCTGTCTCTCCATTCCTGACTGTGACTCCCTTTCTTACTTTCTGCGCCGCGTGTTCCTCAGAAAAAGTCAGCAGAGGAGGAGGAGTGTGGCAGGACTGTATGATTATTCATCTAGAGAAAGGCAGAGAGCTTCTTCCACTCACTCAGCCCACGGTCAGCTTGCCTATCTGTGATTAAATTCATCAGCACCCCTCTCCTTCTTCCACACACCAACACATGATTCTCCTCAGAGAGTTGCCATTAGTGCTCTCTCCCTGTTAGAAAACGATTTGCACACAGAAACCTCCTGTACACTAAGTTCCGTGAAAGTCTGCCCTTTGCTCATATAAGCACACTTTTATCAACTCCTCTAGAAATGTAGCTTTGTGTTCAGTCCGTAAATATCTGTGCAGTTCTCATTCCTATTTATGCAAACTTGCAGACTGTGTTCCTCAATAGGCCATTACAAACCAAATTGATATTATGCAAATAAGGACAAAAAAAGCACGCACAAGGGATGCGAGTACTACTGGGATAGTCCAAGGCTGCCAGCAGTATGAATTAATTGTGTCCTAGCATGTGGGGCCGGAGGAAGCAACAGCAGGAGGGGGCTTTATCCCTCTCGGCGCGGCCTGGAGCTCTGCTGGAGTTTTAGATCTGGTGATTAGGCTGTGAGGTCGAGCTACTCAGCGGAAGTCTCCTCTGAATTCGGAGGAACCGCTGAAGGCATGTTCTTCATCGCATCAGATGAGGAAGGGGGAAAAAAATTTTGCAGCCCCACATTCAGCTGGCCGGCACACAAAAGATGAAGACTTCAAGGTCCTTTGATTTGAATCCAGTTTCTCATTGAGACTTCTGATTGATACATTTGAGGCAGGACTGCCTTTTCCACAGACTTTTCTTGACTAAACTTTTCCACTGGTTGGATCCTTCAACCTGTCTATTGTGTCCCACTTTGTAATCATTATTTAATTCTGCATTAAAATATTTAATTATATAGATAAATATACAGAGAATTGATTACCACTGTAGGAAATCCAACCAAGCATGCTTAAATACTCCAATTTGTAGTATACTCACAAATCACCTGAAAAGAACTGCTTCATATGCAAATTCCCTGGATACTCATACTGCAAGGGATAAAAATGCCCAAGGCTGTATTTCTACCGAAGGCACTGCATTATTCACGAGATAGTCTGCTGTGGATTTTGGTGAACAGCATGAAAACACTCTCCCATCTCTTACAGACAAGGTATAAATCTGACATGATACACCTACTCCTATCCCTCAGCTCTGGCTGGTCGTTGTATAAAGAAAGCACGCTCTGTTTTCTCAACGAGCATGACAGGCAGGTATTCATGTGTGAAAGCAAGTCTCGCACAAATGTTCACAGCATTAATACATAGATACTGAAATCAATAAAGTCTTGTTTTTCAGTGTTCCGCTCAAGACAGCCCATTGTGCTGAGAAGCGAGAACCCCTGAATAACAAACATGCGGTGATTGATGAAAAATATTTTTAAATGTATAGACAAAATGCAATTGTTTTGTGAAAGAGAAGCAGTGTGTACTCACACGGGACCTTTGTGCAACTATAGCTCAAACACAATGCCTATGCTCTCAATAGTGATGTGAGATGTTTGTCCATCATTTTAAATCACGTGTTTGCAACGCTGCGTACAAGAAAACAAATACTGTACATGCATCAGGGAACAACAAAGACTAGTATTAGTACAGCAAATTGACTGCACCTACAAATACTTTCCATCATAAGAGATAAAGGGCTTTGTTATTCTTGCCTCTTCGTTCAATAGCAAAGGGACTGCCATTCAAGTCAGTGACTTAGGGTTCATTGAATTGCTCTAAAACAGTGCAACATGTGGACACAGGGAGCCAAGGATCAAACCAGTGTATTCCAAAGTAAGAACTAGGGCTCCAGTATTCCTGTTGACTGCTGGGCTGAATGATGAAACACGGTCTGATAAACTCCGTTATACCTTAGATGTGAATTAGCAGGATCTGTCTTAAATCACCAATTAAATTTGTACTACACAACTACATTTATCACTGCAAAATATTTTTTTAAAAGCCTACACCGTAAGTGGTTATTTTGGTAAACTTTGGACCAAACTTCCCACATGATTATCATGCAGACCCTCTTTGCTGTGGTCACTCCATACTCAGTTGTGGAGTGCGTGAATTTCGTCAGAGTAACTCAATTCAAACATGGCACGTAGCTGGCAACTTCCACATTTTACCATGATTGTCACGCTAACTGATGCATTTTATGACTTTTAAAAGTCTCCTAGAAGCTGGCCGTGCATAATGTTTAATTATTGGAGAGTGACGAAAATGATTTAACATGCATTAATGCGATGAAACAAGCAGTGTGCTTGCTCTCACTGCTGCTAAACGTGTAATCGACACACCCATTCAACGTGTCCATTTCACGCTTTGCCTCTCCGAAACATGAAATGGACACACATGCAGAAATTGCATTACCAGCAGGGGGAGATAATATATTTAAAGCCACAGTCAGTAGTGAGCAAAAAACATAGTGAATACATTCCTGGGTCCGTAATTGTCATTACGTTAGGTGCTAATATGTATATACACATGTAAATGTGTCAATAATCTGTTTAAACGCTTTCTCATGGTTATTTTCATGTTGCCTTGAGATAAAATATTTCCCTCTGCTGTTACTGTAGCTTACTGAGAGTTCCGCATGCGTGTACATTTCACCAGATGGCCTCTCTTGATACACAAGAAATGTACAGTATTTTATCCTCAGCTTTTTTACCTCTCTCTAAAGGAAGACTGAACACCTACAGATATAGCAGACATATCACGCATAAATCGTTTTTTATCATTTTTTACTATTTATTATGATCCTTAAAATTATTATTATTGATTAAATATTTTTGGTTTAGGGTTTGAGGTTACAAATCCCAATGACATGAGATGCAGCAGGTGTTGGATAGCTCAAACCAGGTGACATCTACGTGAACCTGTGGCTGAGCTGCAATAGGCAGAGTCACCTTGAATCAACAATACAAATGAAACAACCCAGAGAAAAGTGCAGATATGGTTTGGTGTCACGGTTCGATATTTTTTGATACAAAAAAATGTTCATGCTTTTTTAATTTGTCATTTATTAAAATTATAAATATATATTTTAACTCAAAAGTACAGTTTTTAAATTTAATGTTGCTGAAACAACAAAGTAATAAAAAAATTAATCTGATGGAGAAATCACTCATCTTTGGAAAAGAGAGTTAATTACAGAGAAATGGCTCTTTCCAAAATAAAAGCTGTACAATACGCTTCTTCTGGGCTATATTCTCAGCAGCATATTAAACATATCAGGTCCCCATAAGGAGAATCATGTGCTAACGGCAGTCTAAATGACTCGGGTAAAGTTTGTAGCATGCGTGCTTGGTGTTTTTGTCTGCTTCCACTTGTCTTTGCACTAGGATTGTCACGGTTGTTAAAGAGTGGACTCAGACGCGGAGCTCAGAAATAATGACAGTGCATTTATTTACAGTGCAGCAAGGTGACAACAGTTCAAATGTGCAACAATGGTGATAGTGCGTCCCTCCTTCCGTGTAAGCCCGTGCATGGTAGTGAGTGCCCGTCTCTCCTCCAAGTGCTTGCTTAGTGTCCGTAAATCCTCCGTCAATCCCTGGGTGAACACACACACACACACACACACACACACACACACACGACAGCAGAATGAGTACGAATATCAGACAGCACTTCAATAACGTTAGCGACTCGAAAACACTACCAGGCTTAGTGCAATACTCCAGCGCTGTCTGTCGCTCAGCCACAACATTAAGTAGCCCTGCTGAAGATGGTAGTTGATTGGCAGCAGCTGGTGGATTGACTGCAGGTGCGGCAGCTCCGGGCGACAGCACTTCCGGGTCGGAGGTAGCCTGTTGCTAGGTTACCTCCTAACACATCACAGCGGAGCCGGAGGGGAAGACAGGGCAATAGGAGAGACACATACACATGCACACGGATATACACACACTGGCAGGTCGACCGGTCAGGGCGCCGTCAGATCCTGACAAGGATGATGTCGGCGTAAATGTGCAGTCATATTCATTGTGTTCCCACTAGTGCTGTCAGCGTTAATCTGAAATGACGTTAACGCCACAACACGGCAAATCTCCGTTAACGAGCTACCGCGGATCGCCCCATGCGTGGGGCTGGACGGCGTCAACACGTTAACGAGCAAACTGCGCTAACGCAGTAGTTCCCACCCATGTAATTGAGCATTGCGTGGCACATCCGACATACTCTTTTACTTTTGTCCATGACGCGCTTACCTTCAGGGTCATGCTTCACATGAAGACCAAAATAGTTCCAAACGCCAGATCTGAATGAGGGTGGGGGAGGTTCAATTTGCCATGTTGCAACGAGCCTTGCTAGCTTGCGCTGCGCTCACTGGATCTGGGCTCAACAGTGCAGCCTAGGCGGAGTAGTCGAACGCAGATCCATTGAGCTCTCAACACAGACAGCATCATCAGAAGAAAAGTTGATAAAATAAATTAAAAATTTTGTATTGTTCGATACATATGCGTACCGAACCAAAAGCACTGTATCAAATGGTTCAATATCGATACAAGTATCGTTGCACCCCTACTATATAAGTATAACTAATTGTACTATCACATGGCATTACCTTCAGTTTGATACAGTGGGCTGTATTTCTCTTTTCACCATAGCTTCAAAGAATTAGTAGAAAAAAGCACAACATTTGTGTAAGATCAATATGCACAAAACCAGCCACCAATAAAGTTAACTTAAAAACACTACAGCTAGTACCTTACTGTACTCTTGTAATTATACAGAAGCCTGGTCTCGAAAAGTTCACGAAGCTCTTTATAGTCATTATTTCGTTTTCTGTTCAGAAAAAAGGAAACTTAAAACTAAATACAAAACGTTTTTATTGCTAAAGTAAATTTTCATTGTGTATTTATTTTTCAGTGACACCCACTAAAATCTCACTGAAATTTGTTGATCCTCAGCTGCCCACCTCCAGATTTAGAATAAGACATTTAATGAGATATTCGGCTTGTCATTATAACCAGTGTACTGTAATTGTAAAGGAAAAATGCTTGTAGGTACAAAGCTACATCGCAAATGCCTACCATCTGATAAAGTGCAAGAAGTATGTTATTTCCTAGTGCCTCTACCAGTCTAATAACTGACTTTAACATTACCAGGTCTATTTTCAGGTATGACAGTCATTCTGCAAAACATCCATGACTTAAAAATGAGCTGCTTCTAATCTCCTCTTTCTTTCAAGGTGCTACTCTTGAAGCACTTCCTGTAGCTCCAGCACAGCAGTTAAATCCTTCACTGGGAATTCTTTAATTGCATCACACAGCAATCATGACACACTCTGAACCCCTTGGGAAGATGAGCGTTTCTTCCTATTCATGTCAATCAAATTTGCCATGCTTAACCTCCGTCACCTGTCACTCATCTGATTAAGCACAGCAAGTGATGAGTAATGTCGTCAGGGCAACTGTTGCTGAGTGTAACAGTTTTCAATGAAGATTCCTAATTATTTGCAGCAACTTCATCATAATGTGGTGTTGCAGTGATGTATGTTTGATCAGGTGAGTGAATTGAAAACATGAATGCATCCACATAACAAGCATAGATTTATAATACTATAGAAGTTTCATCAATTAAAATCACTGTTCAAGTTTTTGTGCCTTCTGAAATTATTTATTTTTGCCTCACTTAATTTATTTTGCCATTTTTCAAAGCAATTTGAACTGAAGCTATGTATGTTATCTAAAAGAAAAAATAAACAGCCTGAAATAAAAGCATTGTTGCATAATTAACGGTATTAATACAAATATATTACAATATATTCTAATGTGTAATGAGAAATCAAAGAAAAACCTTTTTCCTTGCACCATGTGCGTCTAGATGATAAAGCAGTGAAGTGCTGAGAAACAACAGAGGTTTTATCAAAACTGTGCAAAATTAATCTATGAAACAGACCTTGAGGTTATTCAGTTTTTGTCAAAAACAAGGAAATGTTCGATTAAGCATTGCAATAAACAGTATATCAATATGAAACTAAGTCTATACTTTTTAAGGAAGAGCTACAAAATAAGTCTGACTGCATAAATAATATATATTGCTCCCAGTGTTAAGAACAAAAACAAAAAAATATGCATCATTTGTGTAAAGTATGCATTACAGCCAAGTTTATTGTGAAGAACTACCACAAACACCACAACATGAATTTCTAGGAAAACAATTCAAAAATAATGACACTGTCTTCATATTTGGAGGCATCCAGTCTCCCATGCCATTCTTAAATTTGCTAACTCCAGCATCTGTCCTCACAGTGCTGATCTATCTTCACTCACTTACAGCAGCTGTTGCTAGGTAACAGCTCACGCCTGCGTGTGCTTATTACGTTTTTCAAAACGACATTAAATAGTCAATGAATCAAAATGAAAGTGCCATGGAAGTTGAAGTTCCAGATCTAATGCAAGCTGCTTTCTCTAGTTTACTATTTTATAAAGAAGAGCTAACAACACCACTGTGTTCTTCAGTAATCAATTAGGTATGTTAGACCCAAGTCTTCAGGCTTATCATTCTTCCTGTCCCCTTATATGACCCAGAAACCCATGGCTGAACTGTTCACGGTAAATATGCTGCTCTGGAACCAAAACCTACAGGGCATTTCTAATTAGGTAAGGAAACAGCACTACACTGTGAGGAGAGGACGGGATGAGCGAGAGGATACAGGAGGAAGTGAGGAGAAGGGGGCTGATTGGGAAATGAAGAGAGCGGAAGCAAATAGCAGGAAAGAGGTGGGAAGAGGGGAAGGAAAAACTGTGCAAGATGATGGGAAGACTGGGGACTTATCCATTAATTATAACACAATTGAGGCTGTCATAGATGTAGCATGCATCGAAAGAGTCAGTGATATGACAAGGAGATTGGGACAGATGAAGACCATGGAGATTTGCACATGGATAGAGATTTGCACCAAAGAATAAAAAACATTGATTTTAAAAAGAGCAACAATGAAAAGGAATGAGGAAAAGAAAATAATGGAGGGAATACAATCACGTCAACCTTACAGACATCTTAAGCATGATCCAACATAGCAGCAAGGCCACGTTCCAGCAACCTTTTGCCTACATACCTGAGTGTCAACCTACCAGCTCTGGATAGCCCATGGATGATGTTCCAGAGGGGCCAGGCTCCGTGCCGACACATTCCAACACAGAAGCCCTTTCAGTAGGCATGAGACAGCATTGATGTGGCCAGGGACCAGCCTGGGTCAGCCAGCGCTGCAGAACTAATACGTGCCTAGACTTTTACCACAAAACCCCTCAGGCCCCGCAGTCAATGAGCCCAGAGATTGCTATGCCGCTTTCACTTTGGGAGCCCCAGATCTGAGAGTGAAGAGGCGAGACCACGGTGTCTCGGAATGAGAAGTAAAACAAACAGACGTTTTAGCACAGGATATGGTTGGCTGCTTCTATGTCTTGCAAGCCCCTGATGTGTATTCAACATTAGCTGCAGCACAACACAGCAGCACACTGTATCCTCCCTCTTTCGGTCATAGCTATAAGAATATTCTAACTATGAAGCTAAAATCAAAGTCTTTCAAAAGTATTTGTCTGTTTGTATCTTTTTGCAATCTGCACCGGCAGTACAAGCCTTTCCAAATCATACTTGCAAATGATTTATGGGAGGACTGGTAAGTGAGTTCACAGGGATGTTTGCAGGTAAGCTGGGGACCTGGCTGAACCAAATGAAAACAAATGATGGTAACACTTTAGATTACAGTCTGCAAAATACAAAGTAATTACACTACTAGAGTGTAACAGTATAGTACAGTAACAATACATTTATGTAGGCACAGGGGGACATTTTGTTAACAATTACTATGTATATATTCTGGGTTTGTATGCCTTACTGTACTGTAATATTTGGGAGTATCTTAGAGAGCATGATTGATTGAAAAGATGACTTGTGCAGTTTTTAGTCTCTAAAACTGTCCAAACCGGTAAACTTCATTACTGAATGTTCATTTATTGCCTCGTGGGTCCACCTGCCTATGACAGACAAAATTTCCCCACCCTAGATGTCACTCACATGTACTTCTGTGAGAAGACAAGCCGACAACTTTGAAGTTGTTAAAATGATGAAAGTCTTCTCTCCGGCAATCATGTTCATCCAGCTCTACAGCTCCTGAAGGTGCAGCCCTAACTTTTTTTTTTCCAGCTCTGTGCCAGAAAATAAATCCCATCCCAGGAAAAACCACAAATATAGCAATATAAAAAACAAGGCGTGAGTCACAGCACATATATAGTACACAGCCCCTATTCCTCAAACACTTGTGATGCTGTGTGGAATAACAAAAATAAGATGATTTAAAGCCTATGTTCTAATTGGAAATACTACAAAGAACACATATAACATGTTGAAAAACTAATTTTCTTGCTTTTTGAAAAATGTACATTTATTTTATGCTTGATGACAGCAAAACATTTTTTTTAAGTCAGGTTAGGCCATGTTTACCACTGCGTTGCATCACCTCTTCTTTCAACAACACTCTAAGTGTTTTCAAACTGAGGAGACCAATTGCTGTAGTTTTGAAAGTGAAATGTTTTTCCCAGCCATCGGATGGTGGCTTTTGAGCTGTGCACTGATAATAAGCAGGATGCTCCCTTTGCTCTTTTGCCAGCAGGACACATGGTTTCCAAAAGAATTTTTACATTTTGAATGGTCAGACCAAGAGACTGCAGGAGGTTTGCCTTGCATTTGTGGATGCAACAAAGAACTGTGTTTACTGACAATGGTTTTTGAACTGTTCCTGAACCCTGCAGTGATTTTCACATCAGAATTGTGCTTGTTTTTACTGCAGCTCTGCCTGACAGATATTTGGTTTTGGCCATTGGCCCCTACATACAAAGATTTTTACAGATTCTTTACATTTTTAATGGTACTGTAGATGATGAAATTACCAACAAGTTTGCAATTTTACATTGAGAATTAATTTATTTTTGAATAGATTATATTTTTGAAATATTTTTTTATTCTTGAAAACTCCTGAACATTTTTTATTTATAGTGGTTTTATATATATTGTCTTTATAGATTTTTTTTAATATCAAATCAACATATACATTTGTGCTCTTTTGTTACCACTGTTTCAGTTTGTTTTGTTGTTTTTTTTTAAAAAAAACTTAAAATTCATGTGATGCAAACAATTAGCTTATATTAGCTTGTTAGCTTGTTTTTTTAATATGCTTAATTTTTAAATTTGATAATTAACCTTGATTAAAAATGTGCTGAAATGGAGCTGAATTGCTAGCCAGTACCATGGTATCACTACCCACATTTTAAAAACTTTGGTACCAGCACTAGTACATTTTGCAATTTGGTACTATTACTGCAAGGTGTACTAAAGTTTTTGTTTTGTTTGTTTTTGTGTTTGCATCTGTGTATTTGTTTTTTACCCTGATGCAATCCTCCCAAAGGACCACGTCTCCGCCCAGTCTCAAACTGGAGATCTTTTGTGTATACAGCAAATAGGTTAACTACTACACTATGGAACCACTCTCTACAAACAAACAATAAAACAGACTGTCTGGAAAAACAGTTGTAGGAGTTCAGTTGCCTCCCAGGCAAGAATCACAGAGAACCTCAGCAAAGCTCAAGTCTATGTTTTTCAGAAAATTTGAAGGAACACTTATGAGAAACACAAAGTTCACACAGTGCAACTTTTTAGTGTTATTTTATCATGAAAAAATGGTTTGTCATGAATTTTGAATTTTGAATTTTAAATATTTAAAATGTAGCATTTAACTAAATCAGACGCATATAATGAAGTGCTGTAGTGTGAAATATATCCCTTTATGTACCATATTTATACATGAAATACCTGCTCAGTTTAAAAATAAATCTTGTCTGAGTTTGTTCTGAACACAACTTCCGATAACAATGCTGTTATCTAGTAGTTTTAAAAAGTAGTGAATACATTTTTTTGTGCATTTGAATTATTTATTACTATAATAATACTACTAATAATAACACTATTGTTAGGACAATCCATTCATTTTCTTCTGCTTATTTGGGGCCAGGTTGCGGGGGCAGCAGCCTAAGCTGAGAACCTCAGACCTATCTTTCTCCTCCTTGGTGTTCGCCAGCCATAGATAAAATCTCTCCAGCATGTTCTGGGTCTGCCCCAGGGCCTCCTCCTGGTAGAAAATACACCCCTACTCCCAAAGCACCTCCCATAGAACAAGAAAGCCCTACAACATCCAAAGCCTTCAGGAACTCAGGGCGAAGGAATCTCTTCGAAACAGTCCAAAAGTGTTTTTTCCATGGCCTCTCTGAACTCCTTTCACACCTGGGTTTTGCTTCAGCCATCACCTACTACCCAGGGTATGCACTTTTAGGCCAATGGATCAAAAGTGCACACCCGATGGTGCATGCCCAATTTTTTCATTCTCACTACCAACACTGTATCGCACAGCCAATTTTTTTGTAATTTGAGCAATCATGATGCTCCGTCTGACCAAAAATGCCAGGCCCGATTTTTTGCCCAGTCAAGCCCTGCACCCAGTGATCATACCAACTGCATAGATCTGAATAAATCCAATTAAGACTTTGACATAAAAATGTGTATCATGATAATCTGGAACAAAATTTTCAAAAAGCCTTGTTTTACTAAACCTAGAGCAACTGAAGAGCTGATGCAATGGACTGTGCCATTCAATTGTAATATATACTAATGAGGATGTGTTGAGTGACTTAAATATAAAACAAGCCTTAAATGCTGTAGTAAGTCCATAAACAAAGTCCAGTAGTGCCAACATATATCAAAAAAAAAGTGAGGAAAAACAGAAGGCTTAACCTCAAATCAAGAATAATGGGTAAGGACTGATGTTGAGCAAACTCAGTTTTTAGGGTCACATTCACTGATTCTTCTATTTGCAACATGTTTTAAGTGTTATGTGGATTTTGTGCTGGGCACAAGCTCTGGATATTTTAAATATTTCATCTTCTGTTTTATTTTTTAAGTTATCTTTGTATTTTTAACTTACATTACATTACCATACCTTGCCCAGCTGTAGGTGCAGCAATGCAAAGTATGCTTCACATTGTCACTGGAATATGCATTTGTATTCATTCAGTGATGCAGAAACTGTATAATTCTTAGTCTCTTTTGTACCACTGGAACTGCAACTACTTAAACACAGAACACACATCAAAAATGCTGTAACCTTAGAAATAAACAGCAGTACATACAGTGCACTCAGCATTAAAATAATTAACTCAAATATAAATATTTAGTTTACTGCTGTGAAGTAAATCCCAAGATTAACCAATTTCTTATGCACTAATTTCATATTATTTGCAACACTGTTGTATTTTATTGTTTTTCTATGTTCTTTATAACTTTTGAATCACCTGTTTCATCATCATTTGACAGCACTCAGGGGGATCCTTTTGGGAGGAAGAAAAGTCATATGATGCATGAAACGTCCCTTTTTATGTGAGCATGATCCTGAAGTAGAAAGCCTGGCTTAATAGAGAAAATTGAGAACCATCATTATCATCATCATCATCATCATCATCATCTCTGTTATCTCAGACTCTGGGTTTAGGTCTTGTCAAGCCAGCTAACACAAGCCTGCCTGTGTACATCCTTCATAATACATTCCTCAGTTTATGTTCAACTTTATTTTGTAATGAGCTGAAGGAACACATTTTACTTTTGCTTTGCTGTTTTAAATAGAATACAGATTCTGTACTGAATAAATCCATTTTATAAATGTGGCAGTTAGAGGAACATAAACTGTGCATCAGAGAAATATGTGTGTATTCGGTTGGTGATGCAGAAAGTGGATGATTTTATGTATGATCCTAATCGGCTTCCAAGTCAAATTTGGAATTGCAGCTGAATGGAGATTAAAAGGTTGACCATTTGGTTTGTTAACATTTAAGACCAAAATTATTCAATTAGTAAAATGAATTTTACTTTGATCTGGAACAAAGAAAGTTCAAAATTTCAAGGCTACAAGAGAGTCAGATCTAAATGCAGTGAATTGCTTTTTATGTTTAAATGATTCAGGTTCAGAGCTGTGATATGCAGTTGTAATGTGATAAATTGCAGCACTAAGTAGTAAAATATATTTGTTAACTTGTTTATTTACACAATTAATTTTAATTTTGTGCAATTTCCTATTTTTTCTAAGTGCAAAATTTCACTTATATCTAATATCAATGACTAAAGTAGGCATGACCTTTTTATGTGGACAGAGCCTGATGCCGAAAGCCTGAGTTAACAAGGAAAGTTGAAAACCAGAGTTGTGAAACCTATTACCCCTGACTTGAGTTTTTAGGGTTCAGCAATTCATCTAAAAAAGCTACATAGTAGCTTTATAGTACACCTCTCTGGGCCCCACTTGCAGACCAGAAAAACACTGTGATAAAGATTAAGGTGATGACAAGACTATTTATACGCAGAGGGCTGATTAGAGAATGACCAGCAGGAGGTTACAAAGACAAAGGTTAAAGCAATCACACACACAGGTGAAGAAAGTCAAGTCAGCCAGGGGAGACAGGAAGTGAATCTAATTTAGGACAAAATGTTAAAGTGAAAATAAAAACTATAGGGGAGATAAACACTACAACACCAAGACCAGGAGACCCACATTTCCATGAAGACAGAGACAAAGGAGTGCTGGCAGACAAAGGCAGAACACAAGGATGAGACAGGGGCAGGAACAATTAGGAAAACACTGAAGGAGCTAAACACATGAGAAATGACGAACACAAAGTAGAAACTGAAGATAATAAAGTGACAGATCTACACTAGAACAGTTATCATAAACAGGCACTTGCGAGTAGGGATGGGTATCGTTTAGGTTTTATCCGATACCAGTACCAAACCGGTACTTTTGAAACGGTGCCGGTGCTTAAACGGTGCTCAAACCGGTGCTTAAAGAATGAAGAACACAAACTTTGTCCAAAACCTCTCATGTTCAGCTGTTTTTTTGTAAAAAGATAACAATGTTAGCCTTTTCTGCAGCTATAGGGGATTTATGGCATCACTCTTGGCTGGAAGCAGTGCTTAAACAATGGGAAAAAAAACACAAACTTTGTCCAAAAACCTCTCATGTTGTTGTTGCTGTTTCCTACTTTTTCTTTGGTCATTTTAGCCTTTTTGGCCAGGGTGAAGGGAGTATCTGCCATCAAACAAGAAGACAGCCGCATGTAACTAAGACACGGTGTTTGCTAGTTCACCTTACATGCATTAATTTAATAACGTGGTTAGCCTACTCAACGTAAATTACACACGAACAACATTAAGCTACTGACCCAGAGAAGAACGGCTGCTGCTGCTGCCATCATCATCCGTCATCATTTCTGCTACAATGGCAGGGCTAGGGGCCAGGACTCGCCTCTTCAGGTTTTTGGGGGATGTTGCTAACTCCGGGTCCAATAACAGGCACCACATCCGCAGTAGATGTGCTCGGTGTGAGGTCTTGCAGCAAGCTATCAAATACGGTGCATTTCTCAGCTTTTAAAAAAACGCTCTGCGTCGCCAGCTGTTTTATCAGTTCTGAGGTCTTACCTCCTTTTCACAGTATCACCTTAAAGCACTTGTTGCAGGCTGCTGAGTTTGCATCTTGTGCTGTGAAGTACAGCCAGACTTTTGACCGCTTCACCTTGGGCATTTTTAATCTGTAGCTCTGCTCTAAAAGAACGTACGTACCTGGACCCGCCTACTATGCTTGCAAAGGTACAATGATTGGCTGGAATCCAAAGTGTCATCTCAGGAAAAAAAAAGCACCGAAATAAAGCACCGAAATGTGCGCTCAAGCATAACGATGAAAATCCAGGATAACAAAACTTAAACTAAAACAACAAACCCCCAAAACAACAATGACAGTACTTTATTTTGTTTAGAATACAAATATATTATAATAAATTTTAGAAAAATTGAAAGTTTCATCCACTTTTGTTCCATATTATTCTATTGAAATGCTGGGGGTGCCTATCTCGGTGGCTTCAGACACCACCGAGGTAGGTACTTATGTTTCATTACACTCTGATTCACTTCTATCATAAGATCAAAGTATCCCACATATCCAGGTCAATTTCATGATAGATTCATCAGAGTCGGCGTTTTTGATTGAACGTCCTAAAGCTTCTCGAACCTAATTCTGCACTCCAGCATAAAGTGAACATATCAGAGTGTCTCTCTCTGTCTCTTCACAGTCAAATCCCAGTTTACTGCAGGGTGGATATCATCATCAGTGCATCTGAAGCATAAACATGAAAGCTGATTTTCTTCCCATCCCTGATGGCCATTGAGTTCCTTTGTTTTCTGAGAGCACAATATATTTCAAAGGCCCTGTGAGGTTGAATACTATTTTGGTCGTAGTAAAAGATGGCTCCAGGTGAGGCCCAGACTCACAGAGAGCTGCTGTGATAGGCATACTGAGTGACAGAACACCAATAAAGCATGAAGAGACAGGGGGAGGGAGGGTGAAGGCAGGATGAAAAGAAAATTAATGAGAGGTTTAAAATTAAATAATGAACATGGGAGAAGAAAAGGCATGCAGCCAAAAATAACAATCCAACAATACATCTTGATTGTGAGCCTGTTAGGAATGTTAACATCGTAAGAATAAAGTGCACAAAACCCAGAACAGTCACAAGCAAGAAAAAACAATCAGGAACTAATTTGTTGGCTTAGCAGAACAATGCATACTGAAGGGAGTTAATATATGTAGTAACAGTGAGGCAGGCAGTAATAGCGCATTCCTTAGAAAAACAGCGTGATGTATTACTTTATTTAAGGAGGCACAAAAATAGAAGTTATCGCTAATAAGGATGTCATGATTGATTATTCGTCATGTGCCATTTAGCAGCTGACTCAGAGCTTATTAGGAAGGATTAATTAAGAAAGTACTTGGCATGCTGATTCATGAAAATTGGGTATTAGAAATGTGTTGAGCTTCTAACAATCTTTTCAAGTAACTCATTGTTAAGTATTTTGCAGACTTTTACACTTTTTCTTTTTGTTGTTTCTGTTTGTTTGTTTGTTTTGCAGTTTTCAGCTTATTGTCTTGATGAAGTGTAAATATTTCCCTTTTTTCCCTTTTTTAGTTCAGTCTCATTAATTTGGTTTTAGTGTTGAAGCCTCTAAAAGCCTTCTGCATGTCTACCTAACCCAAGCAACACAGGCAAACTTAGCTGCAAATTGGTAAACACAGAGCCAGATACACTCACCAACCACTTCATTTGGCACAGCTGTTCAACTGCTTGTTAACACAAAGATCTAATCAGCCAATCAAAAGGCACCAACTCAGTATATTTAGACATGTAGACATGGTCAAGACAACCTCCCGGATTCTAATTGAATTCAAATTGCTGATGTACTGTGCTTTTCCCACACCATCTCTAAGCCTTACAGGTTCAGTAAAGAGAAAATATTCTGTGATATCAGAGCTCAGAGGAGAATGGCTACACTGCTTCAACTTGATAGCAACTTAAGTGGAGATAACTAGCCCCACCTCATATGCTCCCCTTTCAGAAGATGTATGTGTCTGTCTATTTATTCCTGTACTAAAACCTGTTGTTGTCAGTTTTGTGGCCCACCTCCCTCCCTTTTTAATTAATTCACTTATATAATAGTATATGGGGATCCACCCAGCCCAGGTGCTGCTGCCAGTCCCCTCTTAGGCCGTTCCCAAACCGCAGCATCAATTCGCAATTTTCCATCTGCCGTTGTTAAATCTAGATGAGGATTTGGTCTCAGCTAGTGAAATAACCATTTGTTACAATTAAGGAATACAGAAGAGTGTACCTGAATGTACAACATGCCAAACCCGGAAGCTGATGGGCTACATTTAGCAGAAGACCACACCTGGTGCCACCTCTAGCAGCTAAGAACAGGAAACTGAGGCTACAGTTCACACAGAATAACAAAAATGACCAGCTGTGTGATGCTATCTTGTTTCTATAGAATGAAGAAATAGGGCATTTCTGAAAACAAAATTGGGTCCAAGCTGGTACAACTAGTGGCCAGTAAGTGTATTTTGTATTACTTTATTTAAACAGAGCACAGCTAAAATGAGACTTACTGCACCTGTACAGTCATCTGTTCAGCAAAAAACACAGAAAAATTAATTATAATGTTTTCATAGGTCAGCTGCATGTACAATTTGGTGTGGATTTGCTAAAATATTCATGATATTGACTTTTCAGGGTGATGAAATGTCAGTACTACAGCTTAGTGAATAAACAGTCAGATGCTGTTTTAAGAGAAAGTGAGACTTACATTAATATGAAAGTCAGACTCATGCTGGATCTGAAAATATAATATGTGCAGCATTGTGTTGTATGTCTAACAGGCTAATGCATTTTGTGTTAATTTGGATTTTCCTTTCCATCATTCAATTTGTCTATCCATCCATTATCTTTACCAGGTTTTCTCTGTGGGGGTTAGAGTCATTACAGCCAACACTGAGAGATTGCATTTCCCCTGGACACATCGTATGTTATCTATTACATGGCTGACACATATAGACAGAGAGCCTTTCACACTCTCAATCACACCTACAGGCAATTTTAGACTTGCCAATTAACATAACTGGCAAGTCTTTGAACTGGGGGAAGGAATTCCAGCACCTGAAAGAAATGCATGCTAATATTCAGGTTATACCATTTTTTTCCCTGAAAGTAGCATTTAATTTTGAGAAACCTTTGTGCTACATTGTCAACATGCAGTTTTCAAACAGCCATTTTTGTGTGCGCTTCCCATTCCTATCAGTTTATAAAGCTGGGTATACAATGTGAAATTTCTGGGTTATTTGAGATGAACAGTATAAAGGAATTGCGGTGATATCTTTGTTCTTGGCTTCAAAGCGATAGCCCTACATTTCAAAGTGAGAGGCGTTCAAAGTTGGCTGTTGTAAAGGACTCGTGCCCCAAAAAATCTAGGACAAAATTCTCAGTGTGAGAAATTTAGGATGACCATCTGATAATGAGACCAGCCAATAAAAGTGCGTTATGACACGCTGATCAGTGCGACCCACAGCTGAGATTCATGCCATACAATGTGGCTTCAATAACATAAGAGTACTGAACTCACACAGTATCTCAGTGCCTTTATATGCCCTTTTATTTCATTTCCTGTTTTCAGCAGCAGTCTTAAGCTATCCCACACCTGATCCCCACCAGCTTGTCACACCTACTTCCCCCAACACACTAGTGCTGTGTCTGTTGTGCCTTCCCCCCATTTGTCCAGCCCAGCTTCAGTTTTGGTTTGTTGCAAAGAGTCATGTAGAGGGGAGGAAGGATATAATGGCATGTTTGGGCAAAATGTATACAATAATTGGATGCATCTGTTTGCTTCTCTGAATATGTTTTAGACTTCCTGTTTTTGCATCATTTTATTGTGGTGAAAAGCACGATTAAGAAACAAATGCATTTCTCTTACAGAAAGTGTTTATGCGTCCGGCTCCGTTAAGAATGAATGGAGGATATTGATTAAGGCAGGCCACCACTAGTTTTGTGAAAAATTGAAACCTGCAAAGTGTTCCGAACACCCTGCTCAATTACGCAGATCTTCACATCTTTAACATCAACCCACCAGAGCTCAAATTTGAGTTAAGTAAATCTGATATAATTATTTTCTAATTCACAGGGATGATTAGGATGTTCCTGAGGCGACCATAATGAAATTAGCTGTTTGATTAGTGATTTCATGCAGTGGAGTGTACATTCTGTTTCTGTTTCATTAAGAAAAACCTAATGAACGGACTGCTATGCCACACTTGTGGACTCATGCATATCCTCCCCAGGTGTGCCCCATTTGAAAATGCAGATCAGTCTTTGACCTTCATGCCATAACAGGACCTCTGGAATATGATGGTGTCATTTTTTTAAGACAGCATTGATGTCATTATTGCTGTCACTAAACCCCCATCACAGTGTCAGTCGATGCAGCGCCCCTGCAACCAAACAGTCCTGGAGGCCTGGAAATTAGATGCAGCATCCCAGAAGGGGGCAAGCCTGGGGATCCCCAGAGGCACATAGTCCCTTGCCTGATTGCTGAGCTGAAGCTATGATGGAGAGGGTAACTAAAAGAGATGAGAGCATTAATAGTGCATGAGACATTGTGTGTGTGCTTGTGTGTTTGATGAGACTGGGATAAAAGAGTGGTAGAAAGATGTAACACTGATCTGGGTCTCTTGTGTAACGTGTTCGGTTTTCATATGTACGACTACAGAAATATGTAAGGTAATACAAAAGGCTTTAGCTCCCAGTAAATGTTGAAGCACATCCACACAGCAGTCAGAGGAACATTCACAGATGTTCATCTGACATCTTGTACAAGCCCACTGCTTCCATGGATACCGCCAAACAAACAATGAAATACTCAGTAACAAACACAAGGAGACATGAACACCTGATCACAGAGACCATTTATATAAAAATACAAGTGACAAACACAGCATCAACAGGCACACATACTTTTATAAATAAATATATATATATATTATATATATATATATATATATATTATATATATATAATATTATCTCTACAGCAGCAACAATAAACTGTAACATTATTTATGTGTGCAGGCAACAGGAAAGCAGGCAGGCGGTTGCAGCAAACTGACTTTAATGGAATATTACACAAAAGGATGCCAGCAGGCAGGTGCAGGAAGAAGCAACTGCCAAGGTGGTGAGAACGAGCATGAGAACCAATCTGACAGGAAGAAAGTGTACCTGTCTGGGAAAATTGGAAACAGGTGTGTGAGTGGGTGTGACAGATCAGCGGGTCAGGGGTTAATGTGTGGCACGTGGATGTGAGAAGGAAAGACAATCTGAGGACATCTGGTGGACCAATGGTAAATGGACTTGGACTGTAACTGCAGAGATGAAATGAGAGGAACAAATACAACCAGTGGAAGAAGCATGATAGCATAACCCTGTCACCTGGAAATTACACTTCTGTACAACTAAAATTAATTTCTGGCCCTCTTAAGGAATGACAAACCATATTTATGAGTGTGAGAGGGTAAATACAGCTTTCTTTTGTGACTCTCACACCAGAGTCTCCTCTGTGTTTTAGGTTTAGGCAAGAACAAAAAAGCTAAAGCAACATTTCATTGTAACAGTTCTAGTAAATCCAATGTTTTCTTCAAAACTCAAAATGCTAGAGTATTTGCAAAAATATATTTCATTCTCTCTAGTGTGTATTATATGGATTCATGCTTCAGCAGCCTGTGGCCGTACCTTTACTATCTCTGTGCTGTCAGAATAAGAACAAAATAAAAGAAAATTGATTGGGAAGACTGCAGACAGTCTGATTGTGCAAATAAATAAGAATGGGGAGGAAGTAGGACACAAAGAAAGACAGAGGAGACATATTAAGCTTAAAAAATGGATATGTATTCTTTCTCACCCTTCTCATCTTTTTCTTCCTCCTGATAAAATTTTCTGGTGGTTTGGGTGTAGCTCAGAGTGGACAACTGAGGATTATCAGAGCAGTGATGTAGAAACTCTACGTGAACTTTGGAAAGTCTACCAGGCTGTGTCAATACAAGCCGAAGCTTAAGGAGAGCAAAGGAAGCACACATTGTTGTTCTGGATTTACCATGCAAATGTTTTTAGTCATGCATGGATTAAGAACAACAAAGCCACTTTAACACCAGAGACCTCAGTTTAAAATGTTTTTATGGCTGGCAAGCTAAACTCCGCTCTTAGAAAGGTGTGCAAAATGGGTGTCGGCACCGTTGTGTTACTCTGTGTTGATCAATAATAGAAACACTCTGGAGATGGACGGGCCCACCATTGCAGACAGAAAGACCTCCTCCTGCCTAATTTTCAGTGTTTGAAAGGAACAAATGAGAGTTGTAGTTACATATTCAGAGTTTCACATCAGTGATCTCCTGACTCACCAAAGGCTAATTATCTTTTCTGGTGTTTTTTTTTTCCACAGATACATTTGGGAAGATAAGTAGATAAACTTATCATTCTCTTTAGCATTCAAGGTCTTACCGTTCAAACCCGGTTCATAGTCATTAACATGAACATGTTGAAAAGATGTGTATATCAAAGGGTGCAGCAGTGAAGCTGTTAATTTGTTGCTGTAAGGCAAATATGAGCTCACCATTAAGTCATTTCTTGTGTTTTTATTATACATTTATCAGGCAAATGCAACACTTAATTAAACAAATTGAAGATTTTATTCATTTGTTTGGTTGTCCATCATTGTTCTTGTAGAATGCACAGAAGCATTTTGCTTTTCCAAGCATATTTCTTTCTTTGTATGCAGTAATGCAATGGAAAAACACTGTGGACACTTCATCTTTCAAATGTTCTGAGTTGACCTGGCCATTTGTGTTTCCTGCAACCATTAATCAGCTCTAGATGCCATGATGGATAACAAGCATAAAGGTTGCCTTTGAACGGGGAAAAAAGTCAATTTTAAGCAACATAGCAGCATAGCTTTATGGCAATCTATTGTGTTCCCGTGTTCACAACATCCATAAGATGGATTTCTGTGCAGTTTTCCACAGACAGTGATGTTCCATGTGGACAAATCCTATTGATTTTAAGTGAGCCCATGACTTGACATTGTGATCTGGGTCAGGATTTCCAGTTTTTAATGTATTGATGTTTCAGTATCGAAAGCAAAGCATACATATAAAAATACTGCACAAAAAAAGTTAAAGGAACGTGTTGGAAATGTATTAGGGTGAAAAAAAAAATCATGCTGGATATCTATACTGAAAAAAACTTTTCAACATACCGTTGCCTAGCCTCCACAGGTGTGTGTCCCTCAATAGATATAACTCCGCAGACTATCAGTGACCTACCAGCAAACCATCCATGTTCAGAGATGTTACAGGCAGCTTCATGTTCTCCAAATCTGTTGCATGTGCTCAGGGCGAACCTGCTCTCATCTGTGAAAAGCACAGAGCACCAGTGGTGGATTCTGGTTTTCTATGGCAAATCGCAACTAGTACCACTCAGTGAGAACAGGGCCCACTAAAGGATGTTGGGCCCTCAGGCCACCTTCATGAAGTCTGTTTCTGATTGTTTGGTTAAACACCTTCACAACACGACTCTCACAGTGCTCATCCTGTTACTCCTTGCACAAAGGAGCAAATACCGGAACTGCTGATGGGTTAAGGACCTTCTACAACCCTGACAAGGTCTCCTAGAGCAACAACCTGTCTCCTGGAATCTCCTCTGTGTTCTTGAGTCTATGAGTCACAGCAAATCTTCATGTATGCCATGTGCAACCTCTGTAGGGTTCATGTATTCCTATGTTACCAGCAGTGAATTGTCCCCAACCAAATGCAAAAGAGAAAAGATGAGGTGGAAAAAATTGTCAGTGGCCTTCACCTGTAGATTTCCTATTTTGGTGGGTTGTCTTATTGTTGCCTCTCTATTGCATCTGTTGTTAATTTCATGAACACCAAAGCAAATGAAACTGATCCAAAACTTCTGATTCTTAACTGAGCAGATGATGATCTGTAACGTTTGAGGAAAATACTTGCTAAAATGGTTACTTGACTGGCATTTTGGCCTCTTTGTCATGTTACTCCAGCCATTCTGGATGCTTTTTGGGGGATTTTTTTGTTTTGTTTTTTGCAGGGTGATGGAGTACATATTGTGAGTGCTGTAGCCATGGAGGTGTGATTGATCTGCAGCAATATTCAGGTGGGTGGTATGTGTCAGAGTGCCATCCATATAAATGCTGGGTCCAAACATTTTGGAGCAAAATATTGCATTGTTATGGAAATTAGCAATCTTATTCACCTCACCTGTCAGCAGTTTCAGTATGTATAGTGGGCGGATGCTGTGTGACATGGCACAGGGGTGAAACTGAGAACACAAACAGGGCTCCAACCAAAATATTGGCCCTAGGAAGACTTTGGCATTTAACTTAACACAGTTTATAGATGTATTAAAATAACAACAAACACACATGTACCAATGCTTAATTTCATATTTATGTCTAACATAATCACAAGGATAATAATATACAACAGTTAACACACTGGAAATAACTTTCACAGCATTTTTGTAGTACTAACATTAGTACGTTAGTTCCCCTACGTGTAGGATGTACAGAAAGGACCAATGATCCTTTGTACTTATAGCTTTCCTTCTGACTTTCTCAAAAAAAAAATCTTGTCTACAGTTACCTCACACAGACTTTCCATATTTCCTGGAATTGCTTTCAACAACTTTGGAGAATTTCTCTGTGGGTTATGGCAGCGAGAGAAGTAGTGATACAGACAGGTATAGCAATAGCATAATGAGACAAAGATAGTGACAGCTTTTTTTCCTAAAAGAAAGGATACGTGTTTTACTCAAGCACTGCATGTCTTTTCAATTGCATCATGGTCTATCAGAGGTGCTGCTGTGGATTTCGATTGCTAAATGTCAGTACAAACCCTAAAAGCCTATTATTATGTGTCATTGTCATCAGTACAAAGGCTGCAAACAAAATGTTTTGCATCGCATTAAAACTGAGAAAGGACTCAAAAGTGTAACCACATGACCAACAGTTTCATTTCAGCAATTTCAAGATTTTCTACGAGTACAGATTTCGTGCCATTTTGTTTTGGTATTTTCTTAAGATCTACAATCTACATCAAGGAGTCTCAGTGTTATTTTGCATTAATAACTGTATTTATAATTTCATAATTGTGTCTCCTTTGATGACTGTAAATCACAACACATTTAAAATGCTTAATGTTTCATTTGTATCCCTGTGAAAAGTCAGTCATGTTTACACATTTGAATTACAGCTGCACAGGGTCATAAAATAAACATGAGGCAGTCTTATTTATAATGAATCTGTGCTTTAATTTGGATAGTGAAGAAGCTTTCTGCAGCGAATACTGAATTTCAGATTTCCTCATAATGTGCTCCTGACCAAGCAGGGAAGACTAGAAAATCAGTTACCTGAAGACACATAATGTACCAGTGCTGGACTGAGTGGTATAACATGCCTAAAGGGGTTTTCATCTCTTCAGTCTTTTCAGACTCTGCTGAACAGAGCTGTCTTTTACTTTATGTAAAAGTCTTTGTGTTGACAGTTATGATAAGAACCTCAGTGAATACGAGCTCACTTAAAAATCACTGCACCTGCTCCCTGGATTCATTATTATACATCTGAAAAATAGATGAATTTTAATGATGAATGCGAACAGATGAAGGTTATAACACAATGCAACTTGGTTAGAAACACTCATATATGTTCCAGCACTGTCACGCAGCTAGAAGTTGTAGTCAGTAAGGCGAGAAGCGAAAGGCAACTCTTGGGACATGCCGGCCCGAATGATTGCCTCGCACTAAACTGTTAACACTCTCACGGGGAATTAAATGCACGTATGGAAGTTTCCTCTGCTAAAAGGAAACATGCAAAATCTAAAACAGGCTCTGACAGTAAAGGTTTCACTGTTTAAATGCTGTTAGCAGGTTTGTTCTATTTAGTGTGTTAAGAAAATGGTAAGCAGTCCAGCAATGAATCATTTCAGTCAAAATGCAAAGCATGTTCCATTTAGCGACCGCGGCGGTAAAACAGTCCCAAATCAATGCTTTCCTTTGTTAAGTGCGCAACCACAAACTTTTCCTTCCCCTCAGGGGTGAAACTGGTTTTATTTCATTTTTTGACTATGAAAAAGTTTTTAAAGTTCTTTGCTTTCCCCCCGTCTTTCTTGTTTTTCTATCTTGGTAGCAGACTAGATGCATCTCAGGAGTAAGACTCTCCTTCAACAACAGGGAATAGGGTTACCTATATTTTCCAAAGGCGGCTTACCTAGTTTTCACAACGTTTAAAAACTCCATTTAAAAAAACATCTACTCACAGGAAACAAAGTGTGCTTTATGACAAAAAAACGTAGTTGTAACCAGACAGCTATGATATACACCACGAGCAGTGGCATGACACCTTGTGCATGTGTAAGACGTTGGTCACTGTGAAGAGCACATTAGATATTAGTACTCAGCTCTAGCGTGTTGCTCGGGGTTTTCAAAGTCCAGCTGTTTTTGATTTCTTCTCACTGCTGTCATAATTGGCATTTCTTTTAGATGCAGCAGACACCTGCACAAATATCTCAAACTCATCCAACATGCAGACAGACTGGAACAGAATTTAAAGTAAGAAAATGATCTTAACAACAAGCAGAGGGCAGGACAACTGACACCAAACAAATAAAATGTTACTATGTACCTGCTGGATGTGTAAAACACCAACTGCTAACTAACAGGTTCACCCCCTATTTATTATTTTGTTTCGACAGATGGCACTTAAATCCAAAATGTAATATGCTATGTTTAAAAAATGTATTTGTTTACACAAGAAACTGTTAATTATTATTATTATAAAGATTATTTTTAGAGATCAATCTCTCCCATTTTGAACTGTGATTTAGTGGAAGAGTTATTAAAATGGCACCAGTTATTTTATAGGATGAAATTGGTGTATGAAGCTTTGTGTCAGGCAGGTTTATTAGTGTCGTTCTTTGTTGAGTCGCAGCACTCACGGCTTCAATAACATCCACGCACGGATGTTATTGAAGCATTCTTAAAATTATTCTGGAGAACCCCAGAAGAGCAGCTTTTGCTAAAATACAGTAGATAATTGGGGTCTTATATAAAAAAAAAGAAAATTCTTCCACTAATGAGGGTGAGATGTAGCCGAAAGTTCTGGAAGAAATAATACAGCTGGACCTGGAGGTGAAACATTTCTATTGAAATACTTTTTCTAAAAAATACATGTACATGTCCGCATTGCTTGTAGACATAAGTCTAAACATGTTTAAACAACCTTCTAACACTTTAAACCCTGAACCATCAAGTAAATTCCAGAAAATTCTCTTAATAGTGTTCATTTATTTATTTATTTACTTAATCATTTGATTTTGTTTGCAGTTTATTTCTTTAAAATTTATTGTGCAATTCAAAGGTTTCTCAGGGGGAGATGTAAACTTCTCAAAAAAAAAAAAAATTCACAAAACCTCATGTTTCAAATGTGATATAGTTGGTGTTACATCTCTATAATCTCTATAAACAGATATTTTCAAAACAAGATATACAGAATCTGTAGGAAAGGGATAACACTTTACAGACATACATTCTATTAATACAAAACCACTGAATATTCTTTTACATCTTTGTTTTTTTACTGAAAAAATATAAGTGAATTTGTGTTAGATTTCCCTTCCAATATTCTATTTTTGCCTGTTTGTCAAAGCCTGTCTTCTTAGCATATAAAAAAGTTGATAGGGTGTGAGCACTGACTGTGAGAAGTTCTGGTTCTTTGTGCAAATTAACTGTCTTTTTTGGGTTATAGTTAGCATATGCATCAGGACTGGTGATAAATACATATTTTTTGGGACACAAACATGATTATTCCAGAATAGTTCTATATCACCCTCTATTA
The DNA here is from genome assembly GCF_018398535.1 of Haplochromis burtoni. Taxonomy (NCBI): domain Eukaryota; kingdom Metazoa; phylum Chordata; class Actinopteri; order Cichliformes; family Cichlidae; genus Haplochromis; species Haplochromis burtoni. The sequence goes on along the minus strand of NW_024582407.1, from coordinate 2,726,150 downwards.
CATTGCAATTAATGATAGTAAACCTTGCCAATGCTAAATTGCGAATATTTAGTCAATGTTATAGCGCCATCTAGTAGCAACAGGAAATCAGCAAGTGGTAATACACATCATGCTGAAATTTTAATTGTGGGTTCCACACATGGTATGCAGCAACATGGCATATTATTCTGTGCGTTTGCTCGAGGAAAAAAAAACACCTCGTGTGCATAGGAAGTGCTAGTTTGTGCAACAGCCAATCACAATCCTAGATAGCCACACTGCAGCATGCTTGAGTGTGCCAAGGTGCAAATGCCTTATCATTGCTGCTTGCAGATTTAATTTACATTATAACAGGAAGTTGTGGTTGGGCTTTCTGCTTGCTATACCAGAAGCACCAAAATGTTATTAGTGGTTCCCAAAGCAACTCCTCTGGGTTCAAAAAGACATCCTTTTCTATAGAACTATACATTTATGGTTTATAATTTCAGATAAGGTGTGAATATAGCGTGATATTTATTGTGTAAATTACAGCCCCAATTAGAGTTAAAAAAAAAAAAAAGGACAATAAAGCAGGCTTTGTGTTCTGGTAAGCCTAAAGTACATTGTAACGTGCAGCATGCAGTGTCCCTTAGTTCCTCAGTTAGTTCCACCACGCTCGTCATCACATCCAGTTTCTTAACACCAAAATGATGAAGGAGAAAACTCTCTCCTTGAGACTTCACAAGGTGACTTCACTCACCAGTGGTTGATGTTACTGTAATATATGTTGTCTATGGTCAAGACGAGATGAGTGCCCAGACTGAATGTCCACTAACTGCTGATTTTTGATGTTTATAGGAGAATTTCTAATTACTGACAAAAACACTTGTAAATTCCTCATCTGTGTACATTGAAGTATGAAGCGCTAATTGGCAAGGTTAAAATAAAGTGTGTGTGAAAAGCTGATTTTAACAGAACGCATCAGAAAAGAAAAAAATAATCATCATGTGCTGAGCCTTCGGGCTTGTGACACTGACAACCTCTGATTTCCTCCACACATTTCTGCATTCAGCAAATTCCCTCTGCAAACTACACTGTAAAGTGCTAAAGGGTCCCAGGAGTGCGATGTTCGTTAAATTGGCTGTATGTGGTAAGTAAAACTTTATAGTCTACATTTCACTGTGAACAAGTACCACTTTCCCTGTCATGTGGAAACTCACACTTACTCTGACTGTTTCCTGAGCTGCTGTGAAGCAGGCAGTTGTGTGAATGTAACCCAACCAAGTCAGGATTTAAAGGTTGGTGTGAGGTTCTTCTGTATTACCTCCCCCCTATGAAGCCCACGCATTCAAGGGCTCTTTAGTCAAACCCTTGCAAAGCACAGTTCAGCCACCCCATCCAGTGATGCTGCATGTTTTACTTGAAGAGGATCTTGGCATGTTCTCTGCATTGTCTCTGTGTTCTGCCTTAGGCACAACAGCTTTATGGAGCACCGTGCCACAGGAAAGGATTAATATTAATTCCTTTCCAATTACTCAGAGATTACGCAAGATAATGCAAATAGTGAGTCTTTCAGGTCTGTTTTACTTCCTACACACAAACACAAAGCCAAAATCTGCCATTTGGAGCAGGATTGTTTGATGTAGCAATTTTCTTTCCCTTTCTGCTTGTGTGCACCTTTGGCGAGAGAGCTTTTTCTCTGTGCTGGTGAAACATCTGAGTGTAAGGGTAATCACATCTGGGAAATAATGCCACTGTTAATGTATAATACAACTAAAACCTCACCATGAATCTGTCATCAAACAAAACTTCAGTATTGATAGAGCTTTTTTGACTTGACACCTCTCAGCGTCAGAGGCGGAGCGGGAGGAGGGGGGCGGCTTACTGGGCTTAAGCCCGAGTTGTTTTTTCAGAAGCCCGGGGTCTTTTGGAGTGTAATTTCTTTTCATAGTTACATGCCTGGCTGACAACTGTATAAAACAAAAACTACACACAATATTCGAAGCACATAGTGCAACACATTTACGACTGTGCGTAAATCCCCCTAATATTGGTATGATCCGAGCTCAGACATGAGGGGGCGGGGGGAGCTGCTGCCTGCCAGTGCGCTGTTGGAGAAATGCAGCCAGGCAGACAGAGGAGAACTGAAGTTTGACCAGGTACCGAAGCAAATCATTCGTACTGTACAAATAATGTAAATATGACGGTGAATCACAAAAGATTGATATCAAACTGATCACTTGACCCTATTACGTTACTTGCTCTTTGAGTGAATCAACAAATGGCGAAATGAAAAGCCGAACAACAACAATGCTGTTTCTTTGGAATCTTAGCTTACATGTGTGTTTATTTCCTATTTTCAGTTGTTACCCTCCACGGCTAAATAAATCTGTTTCAGTAATGCACTGATATACAAGAATGGACATAAGGAGCTTCTTTCAAAGAAAAAACTCTGGTAGTATTTTATATATTATGCTTTGTATGTTGCTTAGTATATTTTTATGCAAAACAAGACAAACTTCAATACCCAGCAGTATATTCACAGTTTAAACCAGATACTTACATACACTTTATGGAAAACACAAGAACATTTTTTTTTACTGTACAACATCAATTTAGAGTAAACTTGTTTTGTTTTGGATAAATAAATGTTGAAAGTTAAATGTCAGAATAAAGAGAGACAAGAGCTGTCTATTTTTTATCACTTTCATCAAATTTAGGAGTACATATACACTAAGTGTATTGTTAATTTATAAGAAACTCCAGAAGATTCCATTCTGAGCTGAAGAAGCTTCTGATAGGTTAGCAGAGTCCATGTGAGTAAACAGGTGGCACACCTGTGGATGCATATAAGGCAAAACACAGAGCCTGTTTCTTTGAAATGGGAAAATCAAGAGATGTCAACCAAAACACCAGGAAAAGAACTGTGGAGCTCCATAAGTGTGGCTCAATTTTGAATACAATTTGGTGCCATTTACAATTAAGAAATACAGATATTTGTTAACTTTAAGAGTAAAGAGAGAAACTATGTTTTTTATATTTATCAACCTAAAAAAATAAACATTTAGTCTGATTTGATGTTACAATTAAAAAAAGTATTTGTGTTTTTATCTGAAGAGTATGTAAATATCTGGTTTCAACTGTATATTTGATGATGTTGGTGTTTGGCTTGATTGTCAGCACAAAGAGGGAGAGAGAGGAGAGTGAGGACAGAACAGATGACCAAGAGCAGGTGAGACACACATGTTAGTCAAATGGTTGTTTACCAAAAGTATCACCGTATCATAGGTACTCATGTATCTCGTACCTAGTGTTTCTTTTTAGGTTTGTTATTTTTCAAATTCTACAATTATTAAGTTATGCAGGCTTGTTTGCACAACAAGGCTAAATAATTATATAAACTTTTCTGAATCTAAATAATGTACTTTGGTAGAAATAAAAAATAAGTGTAGTGCAGGTCTATGATTATTTTTAGTGCTACTATCATCTAGTTCTGATTCTGGTTCTGTCTTGGTTAAGTCCTAAGTAGTCCTAATTTTGAACTGTTGTAGTCCTGTTTTAATTCCAGATCAGTTCTTGGTCTGGTTGAATTGGGGTTTAGTCCTCGTGTCTTGATACAGCCCCGACTTTGTTCTGCCTTGCTGCTTAATTAAAAAACTAGTTTAAGGTGTCCTGCAGATGTGATATATATATATATTTTCCCTATATGAAGTCATTCTTTTTTGAACAAAACTCTAAGCCCTGGGTGTATCAAATGTCTGCCTCCGCCTCTGCTCAGCGCTGCACAAAGTTTTGCCTAGCTGAATGTCAGCCTCCGGGGAAGTATCACAGGGACCATTAGACCAAGAAAAAAAGAGGTCTTCAAGCTCCATTTAGAGCCTTGTGCTGCTGATGTTTCGGTTTGCTTTTTTGAAGCCACAAGGGTCTCTGCTAGTTGGGCTGGCATGCCCTGAAATGTTTCACACTGGCAGTTAATCACTTAGATCTCAGCAACAAAACCAACCAGGCAAAGTGAGAAAGAAATACATAAAAGAGCAGAAAGAGCATGACTGAGAATAGACACACAGTCTACAAAGAAAGAAATACTGCACAAAATAAAAAGGTAAATATTGTTATTGCAAGTAGCCAGACCTTCTACATTTTATTTTCTGTTTTTGTGATACATATTTCCCAATATAAAAACCTACTTTTCATTAGTACAAACATTATAGCATGCCTTCAATAAGGAGATCAGGACATAGTGAGTCTCAAAACAACAAAAACCGTACACCACGCTGCTGGCATTGGACCAGCTTCTTGTTTAAGCACCTTCAGACTAAGTCCCCTGCTTTGAACTAGCAGATAAAAACAACAGCCAATCCCTTTAAAACCCTGCAAATCACAGACACTATTTCACAGGCTTTACAGCATCTAAGATGAGAGCATGTTTACTGACCTCTCGACTGAAGTTGTCACAACACCATTTAGATCTCTACAAACCAGCATCTCTGAACACAGATTGTTATAATATCAACACGTCATCCAGTTTGTCCATTTGTCCAAAAATGTTAGGGGGCCAGGGACCTTTACGGGAAAAACAAATCTTCAGATTCAAGGACTTGTGGCTAAGTCAAATATTTCTCTAGCTGAATGGTTAATAAGCCAAGCTATGCAGTAGCAGGAACGTTGAAATGATTCCATGACAGATTTTCCCCTTTGTGTCTCAATCATATCAAATGGTGAAAACAACATCTACAACTACATCCACTTGATATAAAATTTAAATTGTAAATGGCCTATATTTCTATAGTGCTTTACTAGTCCCTAAGGACCCCAAAGTGCTTTCAGTCATCCACACACTGGTGATGGCAAGCTACATTGTAGCCACAGCCACCCTGGGGCGCACTGACAGAGGCGAGGCTGCCGGACACTGGTGCCACCTGGCCCTCTGACCACCACCAGTAGGGTGAAGTGTCTTGCCCAAGGACACAACGGCCGAGACTGTTCAAGCCGGGGCTCAAACCGACAACCTTCCAATTATAAGGCGAACTCCCAACTCTTGAGCCACGATCGCCCCAGCCGCCCCAGATTAGGTGTAACTAATCACATAAACTCTTGGTAAACTCTTACCACCTCACAGCAAGAAGGTCCTGGGATTGAATCCAGTGTGGGGCCTTTCTGTGTGCAGTTTGCAAATTCTCCCCATGTCTGAATGGGTTTTCTCCAGTTACTCTGGCATCCTCCCACAGACCAAAGACATGCATGGGGTTGGATCTATTGGTGATTCTCAATTGACCTTAGGTCAGAGTGTGAATGGTTGTCTGTTCTATGTGTTAGCACTAGGGATGGGTATCGTTTAGGTTTTATCCGATACCAGTGCCAAACCGGTACTTTTGAAACTGTGCCAGTGCTTAAACCGGTGCTTAAAGAATGGAGAACACAAAATTGGTCCAAAAACCTCTCATGTTCAGCTGTTTTTTTGTAAAAAGATAACAATGTTAGTCTTTTCTGCAGCTATAGGGGATTTATGGCATCACTCTTGGCTGGAAGCAGTGCTTAAACAATGGAAAAAACACAAACTTTGTCTAAAAACCTCTCATGTTTAACTGTTTTTCACTTTTTCTTTGGTCATTTTAGCCTTTTTGGCCAGGGTGAAGGGAATATCTGCCATCAAGAAGACAGCCGCATGTAGCTATGATGATGTTTGCTAGTTCACCTTACATGCATTAATGTAATAACGTGGTTAGCCTACTCAATGTAAATTCACACGAACAACATTAAGCTACTCACGCAGAGAAGAACGGCTGCTGCTGCTGCCATCATCATCTGTCATCATTTCTGCTACACTGGCAGGGCTAGGGGCCAGGACTCTACTCTTCAGGTTTTTGGGGGATGTTGCTAACTCCGGGTCCGATAACAGGCACCACACCCGCAGCAGATGTGTGAGGTCTCACAGCAAGCTATCAAATACGGCGCATTTCTCAGCTTTTAAAAAAAACGCTATGCGTCGCCAGGTGTTTCATCGGATTTGAGGTGTTACCTCCTTTGACAGTATCACAGTATCAGCTTAAAGCACTTGTTGCAGGCTGCTGAGTTTGCATCTTTTGCTGTGAAGTACAGCCAGACTTTTGACCGCTTTGCCTTGGGCATTTTTAATCTGTAGCTCTGCTCTAAAAGAACGTACGTACCTAGACCCGCCTACTATCCTCGGAAATGTAAAATGATTGGCTAGAAGTGTATCACAGCTCAGGAAAAAAAAAGCACCGAAATAAAGTACCGAAATGTGCGCTGCTTTTTGGTCTGGTTACTACCGTTTATGTCAAAACCGGTGCCATCATGGCACCGGACACCGGTACCCATCCCTAGTTTTGAGTGCAAAAAACAAGCTGCATTGCACCGTTTTGCTAGAGATGCATCAATAGTTCTACCTAGCAAGACACAGTCTTTTATGACTAATCCCAGCTTGAGAAACAGAACAGTGTTTCAGCATAGTTAATTGTTGAAAATAGAATTTTCAAAAATAACTATGAGAAAGTCATACATGGTACACGTAGATCTTTCGAACAAACTCACAGTCCTGTTGGCAGAAAAGCTAACAAGTCTGCAAACCTTTTTGGCTGATGAAAATTCCTGAGAATAAAATGCCAGGACAGAGCAAACAACAAAAGGTACATTCAGCTACTGGTTTATTTCCCAAGGGATTGCCACAGAAGATGGAACTGCATGTTTGATTTGGCAGAGACTTGATGAGGGATGCCCTTCCTGATGCAACTCTGCCATTTATCCAGGTTTGGGACCAGCACTGGAGTACAGTAGCTTGTGACTCCCTGAGGCTGGGTTTGTATTTCTTCCCAATCTTGAAATGGGAACATCATTGTGTTAACCGCTACATCGTGGTGTCACTAGGGGAGAGTAAAGAAAGAATGAATGATATAGATAGATCTATCTATCGATCTATCGAGAGAGAGAGAGAGAGATATAAATAAAAATCGTTATTATTTCTTATTGTGGGTAATTTCCACTTTTAACAGTTTTGTTTTTGTTGTCATCAACTCTACAATACATTTTATATTTTTCTGTTTAATCAGAATTACTTTATTGCCCTGATTTTTACAGGACAATCGTTTTATTTCCATGCAAGATACAATGCAAGGTGTACTGATGTAGCTTATGGTGAACTACATTTATATATAGTTCATAAGAATAAAGCTAGCCGTTTTTAGGAGAAAAAGAGAGAGAGCGCCATGCAGGTATTCAATGGAAAATGGTGGTGGCAGGGAGTACAAAGTGTGCACTGGGTTTTTGATGAAGTGCTGAAATAAAGACACTGCTGGTTATAGTATATGCCTGAGTCTCTGGTTACAGCTTTTAAGTATTGCACTTGGCGTTTTTGGAGCTTAATGCATACATGTTTTAAAGATCTCCGCTTTACATTAGTGCAACAGGATCACAGGAGTGGGTTTTAAAAAACTGCAGCAATACCTGACACAAATCATGATCTGCTGAAGGAAACAGAACTCTGTTCTACCTTATTATCTACTATCTACAGTGAAAATGAATGTGCTGTAGTACGTCATATGACAAATTATAAGTACAGCACTGCAGATTGGAGATTTAGGAATCTAAGATTCTGCTAATATAATGACATTTCAGATAAGACACACTGATAATTGCCAATGCCTGATTCAAATCAGAGTTCCCTGGGATCTTTTCTGCCTCTTTGCCCATCTTTCATCAGCCTTGAAAAATAAAGCCAAAAATACAGCTGTAATAATAGGGTGATGATAAAAAACAAATAGCCGGGCCGATGCCAGTTTTTCACTGTGGGAAAGTTAATTGCCAGTTGCTATTTTTGTACAAATTCCTCTCCCCTGACCTTATGATCTCGGATCTGATGCAGTTGCACAGACACTGGGCTTCAGAAAGCATTCTTGCAACTCAACCCACATGCTTTGCCTCTCCTCCGAATCTCCTAGGATTTGAAGACAAATGTGTTTGCAAAAATTTGAATCAACATAAACCAAAGTAAAAATGATGATCAATAATTAATATCTGTCTGCTTATTATATAATGTGTGCGAAAAAGAAAGAAAGGCAGAATCTCCATTGCTAATGCAAAACCCTGAAGAAACTTACAGTGATGGCCATTTCAGATGAAGAACTTCATGCCCTTTTTATATCCACACACATACACACACAAACTGCTTCTTGCCCTAACGCATTAACACAGATGGACTGCCATAAATGCACAAACAGGAACCCAGCCGACCTCACACAACACTCATCAGGCTCCACCCTGCCGGCACAGAGAGAAAGAAGGCTGAGCCCGGAGGTGGAGAATAGCAAAAGGCAGAGCCAGTGTGGGATAGTAATACTACTACTCTGCTCTGCTCCTCATCTGGCTCGCCTGTGGTCAAAGCCCATCCGTTAGAGTGCAGGTCACGCACACCCAGGAATACAGATGGGCTGGTGAGTCTTTCTGCCCTGCCACTCAATGATTTAAGGGGTGAGATTAGACAAGAGAAACAACCTGGCTATGAATGAGCAGAGAGTGATCTGTGTGCTGCGTTTGTTTGGACAAAATGCGAATGTATTTGTGTTTACACATTTGTTATGCAGCACATGTGCCGTAGTGATGGCTCTTTGTTCAGTGCTTATATTGCGAGGTGTTTGCAGGGGTGTGTGTATTCTTTCATGTGCCTGGCCTGGCTGACGGTGTGTGTACCTTCAAATGTGCGTGTGAGTAAACAAGACACCGGTGAAAGCATTCATTTAGGCTGTAGAGCACAGTTTGCTGTGGCAGCACAATAGGGCGGCACTAGTGGACAAACTGTTTGAATAAATTCTTTGTAGCGAAAGCTAAATAATCCCAGGCTTGTACAGAAATCAGTGCGTGCTGGCTCAGCTTTGTGGCCAATGCAAAATTCCTCATTCAGTTGACAGTGTGATGCTCAGGGTTGATTCTTGGTTCCCCTGCAGTTTCAAGATAATGCGCTCTGTTCAGCTTCAGTGTTTAGCCTCTGACTTAATCTGTCTTGACATACAAATTGGAGAGCACAAGAGAGAGGGAGTTGGTTTTAACAGCAGTGGCAGAAGTTAACAAAATACATTAACTCCAACACTGTCCTTAAGTACAGCTCGGACATACTTGCACTCCAGTTCACTCCATTTCTACTTCCTACTATTTTTCCGCATTTATAGACACATGTTATATCTAACTTGACTGTAACTGTTTCTTTAACAAATGACTGACTCCTGAAATGTTTCGTAAGAATAATCCAGTAAACCAACATAAAATGTGACACAGACCTCCACAATAAAAGCACAAAACGGTTAGCCACACACTGGGGCGGACATTTGGTCCGATTGCATTAAATGTGGGCACAAAACAATTTCAGGTTGTTATTGATGTTGCAGTTGGGTCCAGAATTTGATGGACAAAGAAACAGTTTTTTTGTACTTTGGTGAACCTCCACTGTGAATTTTAAATTGGCAGACATGCAGCTTTAAAATCAGGGGGGGGTCGTACCAATAAAATAAAATTAAAATAATAACTGTTTAGTAATTACAGCCATTTTTATGAACCAACCCTCAGAGGCCAAAAATTAATTGCACAATTGACTGACAAGCAGTTTTATGGCTAGGTGAGGTCTGTCCCTTGTTACCTCATGACAAATGAAGCAGACATAATATCTGAAGTTGATTCAAAGTGTTGAATTTATATATTCTTTTCATTTTAATTTCAAATATGTAGCCCGGGGACATGTCCGTGTACATGAGGGAGCCCATCATTGGGCTGAAAAAAAACAAAACAAAATAATATTGTTAGAGACAGAGACAAAAATTTTGCTTAAATCAACAGTCCAGTCCGCTCTTCAAAATAATTAATATACCTCAGGCCAGCTCTGGCCAGCTGAGCAACACCAAAGGGCCTGAAAAACAACAGAAGAGAATTAAAGTGCATGATAGCAGAAATATTTCAAAAGTTAAGAAGGAACTTTTTTACAGCATCTTACCAAGTCAAGAACAGTCTGGACGAGGGAGGCGTATCATTGTCAAGGTCTACAACCAAGAGATGCCATCATGGAAATGAAAATTCAAAAAGCAAAGAAACATCATGTGAACTACTGAATAAACAAGGCCCGCTGAGATCAGATTGGAAAACATCTACAGGAGTCTGCACAGTTTAATTAAATTAAAAATTTAATAAAAATAATCTTTGAACAGATGAAACTAAGATTAACTTGTACTAGAATGATGGAAAACTACGGAACTACGGAAACTAAGGAACTGCTTATGATCCAAAGCATGCCACCATTATCTATTAAACATGGTGAAGGCAGTATTATAAGCATATACAGCTGCTCTCTGCTCGACCTGACGTTCAGACTGAGACAAATACTCAAAAACTGACAGGACAAAACTTCACCCTGCAAATGAATAATGATCCAAAACGTACAGCAAAAGCAACCCAAGTTTCTCAACCTCGAGTTTCTCAAGGCAAAGAAAGTCCAACAGAGAGTGCTTCTCAGTTATTAAAAACAAAACTCTATGAAGAAAGAATTTTAAAAAACCAACAGCAACTGAACGTGGCTGTAGTAACGACTTAGAGCACCTCAAGGGAGGGAAGGAAATGCAGAGTTTCGACCACGAGTTTAAAAACCAGCATGATTTTAAAATATTAAAACATTGTTCAGTTTGTTGTCCAGTTCATTTTGAGCCCATGAAAGGGGGGACAGTAACAGTAACAGTTAATGCAAAAATATTTGTAAAACCCTTTAAATTAAAACTCAGTCTGCCCTTTAATCACATCTTGATTGAAGGTGCAAAACTTCAGCTTTTGTCCAAAAAAAAATTATGGACCCAGCTGTACCAGAGAACCAGACCTGCAATACACTACCATAAAAATTCTGTTTCAGTGCAGTTTAGTTTGCAGACTAATATCTGCTGAAAAAAAACTTCAGTGCCAGTTAAGTAAATTACTCAAGACTCGAGTCATTTTTAAATATGTAGATCTTCAGTAGGAACCATTTGTCTTGGGGCTTATGCCACATTAATACTATATTGAGTTTCAAAGCTCTAAATAACATTCCCACCAGCTTCCAAGCTGTAATTACAACTGGGAAACTCAGAGTTTTTGGAAACTCCAACTTAAAACTTTAAAACTGCGGAACTGTGTGAAAGCCTGTCACAGATGCCTCACCAAGTACCCCATTTGGGGTAATTAAAGTAAAACTCGCTACATAGTGTTATCTATTAACGTCCTGACTTTTTTCTGTGAGGTGAGCACTCAGAAGATGAATCTTTTTTTTTTTCATGAACTCATTAAATAAAAAAATAAAAAAAAATAAAAAAAGATCTATTGCCAGTCTTATCCTTTAATTACATCTCAATGACATTACTCTTGTACTACTTCTTAAGGAAATGTTTGAAGGCAAAACTTTTGTTTTTGGATTAGAATACTTCTTCAAGTATTTCCTCTTTGCCCAAACGCCTCAGTTAATCTTCAGACAAAGGTAGGGTGAGTTAGTTTGTATCCTTGAAGAATTAAAGTTGTGAAAACACGCATTAGAAATGCTGTACCGATGTATTAATAAATATATAAAACCTCTGAAAGCAGAAGTCTTTCTAAAAACATTTCTTCACCCACATAACTGTCATGAGGAGCACTTGCAGCTGCACAGACTGAGGAGACGAACGAGTCTGCACGTTCCCATCTGAGTTTCACGTGTTGGTGCACAGGTGGTACGACGATTTCTTCATGTGACAGCTTGATTTAAGTGAACAGGGGCGCTAATGGTCAGCAAAGCATCAACAGAGCCTCTTCATAAATGTTTCACCTCCCTCCGGGGCACGCGCAAGCGCGCATGCACGTGACTGCATCAGTGAGACCAGCGCGTTGCTCTCTCCAAAGACAGCAGAGTTCTTACAGCTCGAGGGGAAAATCCTTAGACAACACCACTGATGAGAAGATACTTGTGCGTGTGGGTGTGTGCACTTTACTTCAACCATTCAGACACTGCGATCAGAGGCTGAGTACTCACACCACCTAGTGGCATTACGGCCTTGAATCCTTTTGGTTTTGCTTTTTGTCAAGAAGTTGTAAAAACAAAACAATTCTTGCACCTGCAAGCTAATCACCTATTCACTCCCTCCACATACAACAAACTGTGAGATAAAGCATCAAATGGAGCCGCAAGGAGTCAAAAAAAAAAAAAAAAAGCTGCATTTTGCCGAAGTAATTCCCATAATTAAAACCGCAGAAACCAGAACACAGCGGTTTCTGAAAATCTAAAGCAGCCTGTGCGCAAGGGGAGATGCTGAAAAGACAAACGAGTCAAGCCAGGAGGAAATGTGGCCAGATATGGAGAGGGATGAAAGAATGAATGCTGGGAAGGGGGAAAAAAACAAACAAACAAAAAACAGTTGTAGTTGCTCGCCGTAGGCTGCGCAGCCTCACTGAGAGGGTTTGGACTGACAAGTTGGAAACGTTAATCTCATGCCTCTGCATTCTCCTTTTCCCCATTTTTCTCCTCCCTCACATTCACCAACAGCGGAGGACATCCTACGAATCTTGTTAAGCTATTGGAAATGCTGCGTTTTTCCTCTTTGTTTACTCATCCACTTCCTTGCCACATCGATCATCACAGAGGGAATGCTCTCTCTGCCTCTGACCTCCCACTACTGAGAAACTGCCATGAAAGCTATAATGTACAGCAAGCGGATGAAGGCAGAGGTGCCCGTTGTCTGCAATCATGCGTTTTAGAATTTTAATCTGCTCTTCTGCCTGCATCTAATCATGTATTTGCATGTTGGGCAACAAAACATAAAGACATAATTACATGTTATCTGTGCAATGTTTACTCAACATGTTTCCCTGTCTTGACAATTCCTGACGCTTCACATTTCGAGGCAGCGTTTGTTGAATCGTGGTTGACACAGCTGTCGCCTGTATGAAATCAGTGTTGTCAGATAGTATATCACTACATTCCCCTCGTTCCCCAAGCTATTTGTAAGTTTGACTCTTGGCTAGCAACTGCAACAAGAATCTTTTGTTTCCATTATGCAGCAGTCAGTCAAGCTGAGGGGCCACGTTCACAAACTGTCACCGCTGAGTGCTGTTAAGTATAGTGACCATGCTTTGGACTCTCACTCTATCCCTGCCAGTTTGTCAGGGATGAGCGAGATCCAGGGGGTTTTGCACATCCACACGCACACAGGCACAAACTGGGATACAAAGTTAAGCATTCAGCAGCTGCTACACATACATGAATACAAAAAGGAAGCTAAACACCACTTGTGTTTAGTAAAGTGTTCACCTCCCGTAGCTCTGAATACATAACATTTTTTAACTTGCTCAGAATGAAAGAAAACAATCGAAGGAAGAAACCACATAGGGAGTGTACTGAAAGTAGCAACTTTTTTTTTTTCTTTTTTGAGATACAACTATTTACATGTAACCAAAGACAATGTCCTTGAAAGGGGTACAAACATTTTTTTCCTCTTCCTGCAATTTTTGTTTTTAAAACAACTCAGAAATATTGTATAAAATAAAAATATCAGCTTCAGGGGAAAAAAGTAGTCTAAGCATCTGAAATGTCCATTAACTGGTATGTACAGGAGTATTTACATTCGGACCAGATTTTTTTTTTTTTCTCAAAGTGATTAACAGTAAAATGCAGTTGCAGTTCTGTTCACTGCAGCCCTACAAAGCAGATAAAACTAACGTTTTTACAGGTATGGCTGTCATTCAAATCAGTGATCGTACATGTGAGCAGTACAAGACAGAGGCTTTTCCAAGGATCAGGTCAACATCATCATCAAGGCTTAAATGACACCAATATAGAATAAATAAATGGGAGCTTAATGCATGTTATCCAATGCAAACATATCATGAGCAAAAACATGAAGCTGCTTGTGGCTGGACACAGGAAAATATTAGACTCCCCTAACCAGTGTTGGTCAAGTTACTTGAAAAAAGTAATCAGTAACAAATTACTGATTACTTCCCCAAAAAGTAATCTCATTACTTTACTGATTACTTATTTTCAAAAGTAATTAATTATTTAGTTACTTAGTTACTTTTTAAAAACACGATTTACAACCTGAATAGGTGATAAAGCGATAGATCTTTCAGCCCAATTCTACTTTTTCTACATAACCCATCATACAAAATGTAATCAAATGGAAAAGTCTCTTTTTAAAACTTGTTTTATCAGTTTTAATCTTTTAACTTTATGCATCAAGCAAAAATTTAATTATATGCAACATTCTCTGACTGGAAGAAATTTGTTTAATATTTAAACCTATTTTCTGCACATTCCAGCACATAAAATACATTTTTTTTTGTGTTTACACTCACTCTTTCAAATAGATGCAAGTAAAACACAGCAGAAAATAAATAAAGTCAAAGACTCAGCGGTCCTGTTGCTCTATTTTCACCTGTAAAGCAGGAGTGGCATAGGCGGAGGTTTACCCTGGTGCAGGTGTGCCGCAGTGGTCAGTGGAAGAATCAGCCAGTTTCTCTGTGAGTTTCTCATTACGTCGTAGCTACTCTGTGCTTTCTTGGAAGTTTAGGGGTTTTTTTCGCTGTAAAAAAGTTTTCTTCCCACGCACAATGGACGCTAATGTTTTTGTCACTTTTTATGGAATCAAACTCAAAGTAAGGTCAGTACTTCCACGCTTTAAACGCTGCACGCTCATACTCTCTCTGCACTCGATATGTGATCCATTGTTGATCTGCACACAGCTGTTGTCACGAACGTCGCACTCGCTTACGTCACTGTCATGAGACATTAAAAAAAAAAAATCACGGTTTTAGTAACGCAGTAACGCAGCGTTCCTACGGGAAAGTAACGGTAATCTAATTACCGTTTTTGCAATAGTAATCCCTTATTTACTCGTTACTCGAAAAAAGTAATCGGATTACAGTAACGTGTTACAAGTAACGCGTTACTGCCCATCTCTGCCCCTAACCCCATCCCACTTATGTTGATCAACATGTGCATAATATTTTAGTGATTGATGTTTAAAAACTACAATTTAAGCATAAATTTAGCCACTCATAGATGTGCTGTGCCCAGCCACACAGCTGTATCACAAGGGGTGGATTATAATGAGCCGATGTTGGACACAACTGGGATCTCATTGCGTAGGCTTTGCATTTTACACAAGAGGAGAACGCATTAAATTAAATACATTAAAAATAACTTCATTACAAACATAAAGGAAGCACAACAATCATAATTTTGAGTAATCCATCACGTTATACCAGTGAGTTTAAATGCATACTCTAATTACACACGGCTGAATTAAATGAACTTTAAATAATCTAAACAAACTAAAATGTGAACAAACAGACAACAGCTGAGAAGAATTCTAACTTTTAGAAAAGCTCGTAATTTTCCGAGTGCCGTCACCAGTCAAATAACGGACATTCTATTAAAAGTCAGTATGTCACGCAGTCCTGATTTCTTTAACAGTAACTCATAATTTTGGTAGAGAAATGCCCTCAAGGCAAAAAGAAAAATCTAAAAATATAATGAGCCAAAGCCTACAAAAATCAAGCTCCCAAAAATTACTCGGCACAAAATGAAAAGCTTAGAAAATAAGCTAGAAATTCGATTTCCCTTAAACATTCAAGCCAATTGCAAATGTGTAAGTCAATGGGATTTTGCATTCAAAAATCATTCCATACAGGTTTTACGTACAGAGACATCATTCAAACGTCTGTGAAAATGATTTCATGCTAATCTATGATTTCACCCTTGGCTTGGACGTGGACACGCACAGAAGAAAATGTAATGATCCATAAAATTTGATTCAGTGGTTCACACTCCAGCTAAGCAGCCAGAAATCAAGACCCGGCAGCAAACGGGAGACTCCTCCTCAGTGGCCTGCTACTGTCACACATCTCGGGATGATGTGTGAAGAAGTCTGCTTCGTTTAACTTTCCGCGGATTACGGGGATGTAGCCTCGCGTCTGCCCGATTCTCACCTGAGGATGAATCTGGATCTGACTCTAAATGGGCTGTTAGCCGAGTGGAACTGAAGTTGTCTGCATGTCTGTCAGCTAGCAGGGCTTTGGTTCGAGTTGTGCTCCAGACAGGGAGTGAAACTTGTGTATATCTGTATGCGTGTGTTTACGCACATGTCAGTGTATGCCTTTTTTCCTCAGAGTTTAGAGTGATCGCAACATCTGCTGATCAGGTGAAGTCAAGAGAATGCTGCTAAGACTCCAATGGCCCCTTGTGGCTTCTAATGGGTAGTGGAGAACAAGAGTAACCTGGAAACCGTTTAATGTGCAGTCGGAGTAAGAGCTCGATAGTTTGCTGTCTGTTAACAGTGCTCCAGGTAGTCGATGACCCGTGAGATGGACTTCTGTCCTGTGGTGCCCATTGCACACTGTGTGGAGACAGAACAGGAAAAACAAAAACAAGTGTGTGAGGATGCCAACAACTTTACTTGTGAGGTCTCGATGCAAACACTGATGATAACAGGATGCTTCTGTTCAAAGGGGATGTTTATGAAACAGATGGTTCCAATCTTCAGCTCTGACAGGATGTGTCACAATCAAAGCTGCTGCAAAACACACATCTGTGGCGTGGTAGTGCTAGCATCACAGGAATCCTTGAATTATTTGAAAATTATGTTTTGCAAATTTTATCATTTCGATTATGCCTCTTGGACATAAAAAAATATTGAATTGTTAATAATCTGTTGAATACATTTAGTATTATAAAGAAGTAGTACTTCATAAAAGCCAAGTGCTACTATAAGCTTTTTATTTTTTGGAAGATGAGCAACAATCAGAAAGGCTTTCATTTATTCATCTTTCAAATGTTTTGAATTCCTAAGTCATTTCATTAATAAACAGAAATAAAGGCTCAGCATTTCACTCACTTTCTAGGGGGTTCTGAAAGGAGCTGAACTGAGCTATAGAAAAACTGCAATTATTTGAAACTAAAAGGGAAAATGTGGTATTGTACAGAATTACTGGGCCTCAAGAATGTTTATTTCATCCAAGCCACTTCACTGCACAAAAATGTGCTTTTGCTCAATGGGTCCAATTAAACGGCTTTTTGTATCTTCAGTTAAATTTGCCTGAAGCCAAGGATTGCATCAACACTCAGAGGCGTTAGGAGGAGGGGAAAAAAAGGGACGAAGACCTTCAGTGTCAGTATTTTCACTACACTGTCACTAAAATATAAGTATTTTTTGTTTGTTTGTTTTTTAAGAAAAACACTTTGATTTGTTGAGCCTGTATAATTCATCATCTATTTGCATAACTGTAGATCATTTTAAACTTCGTCAATCTCAACATGCATCATCACGTAACACTGATAACAGAGGGCTGATCTGGATAGTCACACTCACAGTGAGGTTCATGAAGCTCAAGAACTTCTTCAGCATTTCTGTCATGATGGAGAAATCTCCTTTAGGTAGATTTTCTCTCACAGTAGTCACATTAATCTGAGGATGGCAAAAAAAGGAAGTGAGCAACAACACATATTATAGATTTTTTTTATTATCTTTTTAAAGATCTGGACAAAACAAAATGTATAAATCTGCACCGGTTCTTACCTGGCTGCCCTGACAGAGGCAGCCCAGCAGCAGGGCTGTGTATGAAGCAACAATGCTGTCCTCCATATGCTTGCCTGCGTGCTGCAGAGCTGCAGTAACCACAAAGGAGAAAGACAAGGTTTCCCAATATATATTTAGCTGTAATTCACTGATCAGCTCACCCAACACTTCTACACAGCATTAAAAACAATGAGTCCATGATGTTCACAAGAGTAACATTAACTCCTGTTTTACAGTGCTCATGGAGGTCACATTCAAAGGACTAGCAAATACTAAAGAACAAAGGTTTGCATTTCGCAACCTAAACTTCAATGGAGCTGCAAAAACTATAGCTGGACACAGGTTTCATTATTCATTAGCAAAGCCTGTTATGATGCAAAGCATGCGCTGTGGCAGAAACTAATGACGCAGTTGAGAAAAGCATCAAGGCTAAAGCTAAACAGATTAAAGTGTAGAAGTCAATTTGCCAAAAATCATGGCAGCACTCTACATCAAAGCCTGAGAAGAACATTGAAGGCAAAACAACAAGAGCTGTTGATCTTGCATGACAAACTGACACAACATCACTCAATGACCAGAGAAAGTATGGTGGAGACTTGTAACAATCCCCCCCCCCAGCTATACTTATGGGGTTCCCATGTTATTTTCAATAAAAATCATTTTGTTTTTTTAAATGGCATAAATAAATAAAACCTAAGAGCAAGCAATTTGAAAATTATGTGTTATATTCAGGCTTTTATAAACAAGCTTAACTTGTGAAGACAGCACTTTGATCTGTGGTTTTAATAGTCTTGCAGATAAGAAAACAAAAACACCCTCTGTCAATTTTCTTTTCTTTAACAATTTTCCTTTCTTTGGGAAAAAAAAAGAAAAAAGAAAAAAAAGTGATGCAGCGAGATAAAATTCTACCAAAGACACAGACAGAGAATAATCAATGACATATTTTTAAAATATTGGGTGGATGTGGGTGTGCCAGGTGGGGAAAACCCCACTCGGCACACCCACACACGTCAATAGAGGTGCGACCTGGCCATCCTAACCCATAGTAATTTAAAGATCAGGAATCTACGAGCTCAAAAAAAGAAAAAGTTTTCTCCATGTCGATCTAGAAGTTTTAAAACTTTGGGAAACATTAAAAAGAAAAACTGGAAATGTCATCTCAAAGGAAACTGCCCTTCCTTTGTCTGCACAATTTCTTACACAGCTTATACACAAAACTCAGAATTTTAAGATGAATTGATTAATAAATGAAATTATTCCCATTATGGATAAATGTTGTGAATCTACCTCCCCCCTCCCTTACCCCCAATCATTTGGTGTGTAAAATTCAGCGAGAATGTCATTTGAAAAGCCAGAACTGAGCAATGTTGGATAAATTAGTTTTAAAAACAAGTTTTTGTTATTGAAGACAAGTGTGGTCTCCCTTAATATCCTTATTAGAGATTCGGTTAATTAATTCTTAATAGGGATATTTTTCAAAGCTTTACAGTTACTGGTATCTTCATCCTTATTGCAGATATTACTAACTCATGCTTAAACTGAGTCAGCATTTATTTGGATTGTAATTTTACTCAAAGCTACAAACAGCTCCTCTTATATGCACAAACCCCAAAATATCTACCTTTATTTAGGTCCAACTCTTCATCCTCCTCTTCTTTCTTCTCAGGTTGGCTGTCATTTGTTTCGGATGCCACCCACTGGATCTCTCCTGATGTCTCTTGCCACTCTCCGCTTTGGTCTAGTGCCGGTTTGGGGGCCTCACTGATGAGGTCGTCAGTCTTTGCCTCAGCCAGGATGGCAGCACGCTCCCTCTCAAGGAAGAGCTGGGATTCCAGGGGAAATAAACAGATGTGAACTCCAAACACAAGCCAAAAAACAGGAGCCAAGTAACACAGCAAATTTTTCATAATTCAAAGGGAATAAAAGAGTGGCAGTTTAGCTTGACAGCAAAGGTATTTCATCTTGGCAAAGTTAGGAAGCAAATAGGCATGCCAAATACTGTGAAACTAGCCTGTAATACTTGGGCATGAAAAGTAATTTTGAGGTTAATTGCCATTTTTTTCTTTAAAAGTTTCCAGACTTTTTGAAAATCTGCAAGAACTCTGGCTGAAGTGACATTGATTAAAAAAGAAAAACCTAAATAAAAACCTAATTTTGAAATTTTAATCCACAAACAAGCAAGCATTTGCTTACACTTGCTTATTACTTAATACTGTGAGCAAACAGAGGTGTGCATTTAAAGCAGTGAAGAGATATTTAACACTCCCGAGAAAGATGTGTTACCAGGTAAATGAGTGGTTCACGAGTTCTATGATACAGACAAAAGAAATTGCAACACAACACCCAATCACTGTGTTTCTGCAAATTAAGAATAGTAAAGATGTATTCAGCTCTTTAAACTGTATTAAACTATTGTTTTGTGGGGGTTTGTTTTGTTTTTTTAAACAAAAAGACAAAAGAGAGCCACATCCAGTGACTGCTAAAATATTGATGTATGAGTTCTGGCACAGTTCCTACCTTCACCAGGGCAGCCAAAGCACCGCAGGACTTGGGCTTGTCAGCCGTATCTGCCTGAGTCTCAGCTGACTCTGCCAATGTGTCAGATTGCGTTGGGTCAGCAGGCTGCATGAGGCTGTCTTCCAGACAGGTGTCGTCGACATTGTACTCCATGTCCACCAGACAGTGGCGGTTTCTGGAGCTGTACTCCACAAGGTTAATTAGTAGACCCAGACCCTGGTATACACCACAGAATACACAAATGAGACATTCACATACATACATAAACTTACCAAACAGCGTGTCAGCAACTGTGCCGTTGCGAAGATGTTTTCTGTTGTTGAAGAAAACCTTACCAGCACACGCACGTCAAATCGCTGCTCCTGGGGGATGTAGCGTGGGACTTGAAGGACACAATTTAGAGCAGTCACTATTAGCTGATCCTGTTCACCCGTCTTAGTGCTTCCCCACTCTGTAGACAAAAATAACCTTATTATTAACCTCTGCTCACACATGTCAACATGATTCCCTGCTAAGCACCTGAATATTATAGCTCACGGTACAGACTATAATCATACAAGATACAACTGAATTCTAGCTGACCACATTAACACGAATATATTCATTTTGTACAGAAGTACACAATGAGCCATTTCATCTTTGTATATTTATAGAACTACAATCTACAGTAAAGTACAAACTACAGTAAATTGAGTTTTTGCAGTTTTCCATAAATAGTATAAGAAAAGAAAAAGGAATGAGAATACCATTGTCATGGGTAAGGTTGAGCAGCACTCCAATAACAGCCCTCATACAGTCCTCCACCGCCTTTCCCACATTTGTGAAGCTGCAGTGAGGCAGTGCAGCAGCCGATGAAGACAGAGAGGTGTTGTTTAATGCCCTGCTGTACCGCTGGATCATATCCTCACAGTATCGCAAAGCTCTGATAAAAGTAAGAAAAAGATATTGTTGACAGAAAGTAAAAAGTGACATAACAGAAATAAAGAAAAATATTAAAGTGCAGAGTGGAAAGATAATCCTAAATGCAGAAAGTGCAACGAGCTTGAGCACAATTGATCTTCGATATACTGTGTTCATGAATGCAAACTAAGAAGAATCCATGGTTAAAACTAAGATCTAACTTTTGCTATCAATTTTAGAAACCACAGACCTGGTTATCGGTGTGGTTACCTTTATCCAAATCTATTATCCTAGGATTATTTTTATTTGCCCTAATGTTGTTTTTGATGGGCATGAGAAGCTTTAGAATTGCCCCGAGGTGATGAGTAAAATGATCTTACAAAAAGTAAAAGAGACAAAGTGAAAAGGACCTGTTGTCACGATAGCCACTGTGTCCCAGTATGTCTGTAGACAGTCAATAATAGCTGTAAGCAGTAGCTGGTGCTCACCTGGCAGAGGAGACAATAAGCTGAGAGTCTTTGTAGGCAATCAAGTAACTCTGATTTTCAGGGTTCTGCACTGTAACCTGTTGGCAGGAGATGAAAGAGAAATGAAATCAATAGAGGGAAAAAGTACACCAAGAACCTTGAAAACAAGACAAGAAACAGAAAATTAAGGGAGACCCTTTATGTTTAGCTCGGAAAGCTGAATGGCATTTTAAGATATAGCTGATAAAGACACATTCAGTGCTTTAAGCAGAGGCATTTAATCGGGTAACAAAAGTCACCAGCCAATTCACAGCTTAGTACTCAATTACTGTTGTCCTTGAGGCTCACTCTAGTGTGACTTTGGTGCAAGAGAGAATCCAACTTGACAGAACTGTACTTACACTTTCAAGCACTCTCAGACACCTCTCAGCCCCCCATAAAGATGCTACAAGGTTCTCCTTGTCATCCTCTTGGCTCAGGTTGTCAACACACTCTTTCACTGTGGCAATGCAACACACACGACATGTGGCAATTACAAACCGTGACAAACAAAATCGTTGCATAGGTATACACATATGCACTGTACAGCATGGCTTTGAGCACATTAGTATCCAACACCCACCTTTGTCAACAATATGGTCCAGGCCTCCCAGTAGCCGGAGCTCCTCTTTGAACCAATCACCAGCTCTCTTGGAGGTTAACGACAGAAGTGTCTCCATGGCAAGGTGCCCTGTCTGCAGGGATAGAGGACAGAAGCATGTTTAAAAAAAACATCACTGGAATTTTATGTATGCTTGTATTACAAACCCACTATTGTAAACGTCGTCTACACTAAAACACACATTTTTCCCCCTAATTAAGCTTGATAAGAAGAAATATAAACCAGTTCACCAAGAAAACATTACTAGGTAGTAAAGCATATGTAATATTAATGCTGTCATTTTATCAAATCAGCAACTTTTCTGACTGAAATATTGTCGATCAGTTGTGACAGGTCAAAACTGACAGTTGAGCTGCAGTAAGATTAGTGTATTTGCATGCAGAAGGGGGTGCATACAAAGAGGTCAGACTGACAGATTATATTTTTATGAAAAACCTTTCCATTAAAGTAGTTTAAAAATGTACATAGTGTTGCTTATTCAATAAATATATGAACAAGAGACTGTGGTTACTGATTAAATCCAAGATTCACCAGTTATGTGATGATGTTATGATTTCTTTATTGATGGACAACCTACCGTGATGTTTTCTAAGTCAAGGTGCTTGTTGTGCACAGTCTCGCACAATTTCCTGATCTTCTCTTTGACCTTTGCCATCTCCTTTGCTGTGAGCTGATCCTGGTGACCCGAGTAGTCCTGGTCTAGTTCCAGCAGCTTGATCATTAGCTCCAGACATGCCCTGTCCAGATCCATGTTAAGACGATCCCGGCTCAAAATGTACATCAGTGCAGCCGTGCACAGAGCGAGGTTCTGATAAAATGACAGATCAGGTTTTACAAAGGGGTGCAGGCAGTGTAGATCATATGGAGAAAGCTCTGGATCAGTAAGAAAAAGCTTATTGTGTGTCACTTTCACTACATAGTTCTCAAAATTACAAAATTTATACTTAGATATATATAAAAACAACATGAGTTGATTCAAAGTGCTATTCAGTCAAGGATTACAACCAGAATACAAAGAATATGTTAAAAACAGCACCAAGAGAAAAACAGAAAATACACACAAAAGAAATAAATAAAATAAAGATTAAGACAAACTGACATCAAAAAAGGTCCATCCGGTCACAAATACTGCCATATCATAAAAACACAATACCCACCACAAGCTCTTCGCTTATTTAAAGGAAAGACTAATATATTTTAAGACACTACATTAACAACAGAAAACCTACTTGTTGAGCAAAAAATAAAATCACAAACCTATTTATACGTGTGCATATCTAACCCTGGGACGTCATTTGAATAACTACTGAGGTCTCCTTGCACTCTTCTTGCATTTTGATAATTTAATACCGAAGAAACAGGGCTCGTGATTCAACACTTCATCTTAGATGGAAAAGTAATGGTTCATGTCACAAAATAAATTGTGAAAGCACAAGTTATTCAAACATTGTATTACCATCTGTCAAAACTTCAAGGGAGATGATAGAAAGAGATTGTGGCAGGAGGTGACAAAAAAATAATTAATTAAAAACAAAACTTTGACTGACGGGGTGTTGTGGAGCATCGTTGAGCATTTTGAAGACCTGTGCGACTTTTCCTCTTGCCCTCAGGTGCATCCTGAAACTGGGCATGGCACACCGTGTGGCCAGGCTGATTATACTGGAGAAATGAGGGAGGAAAGTGGAGAATAGAGGGAATGTTAAAGATAGATTTATGACAATGAAATCAGCCTACTTTTAAATTAAAATGTCACATATGGCAAACTAAAGAAATATAGGGAACGATTTAAAGACTAAGGCTTCAATGTTGCCCATGCTATGCATCAATCCAATGTTCTAATGGTATAAAACAACAACAGCCTGACTTTGGCTTTCTGCTGATGCACAGCATGGATCCAATGCAAGCATTAAATTATTAAGCTGTTTTTCTCAGTGTGAGAAAGAGACTGGGAATGATTCTTTTATGTGTAAGGAAATGTCAGTGTTGACTTAAACATCACCTTTCTAATTCTGTAACTTCATATATCACAAATAAAAAAAAATGTCCAATTTATTCAATAGGTAGCAATAAGTAAAAACAAATAAATACAAAAAAAGACTATAGGACAAAAAAAAAATAATACAATGTAAAACTAATTTAGTTTATTATTATAGTTCATTATAATTTTATCATCATCATCATCATCTCAACTCATTATGACAGTTATTTGAAGCTCTTCAGTCATTACTTGACCAGTTTGATGTACAACATTGTAAACATACAGTGAAAACTTGTTGGTGTCCCAGGTGTGAGACACCTTCAGAAGTGCTAATGTTTTACATATATTAGCCCAGACATAATGTAAATATAGGATTGGGTGTGGTGTATAGCCACACATTAACTACATGTACTGCATTTCTAGTTTAAATTATGAATAAAATCACTTAAATCCTATGAAAACATTGGATAAGAAGTGTGATTTACATCATAGTTTCAATGTTTTAACTAAATGTGATTTTGTTATCACATTTAGTTAATCAGTGACACATGATCAATAATTATTTTTTCATGGTTTCAATGAGAGAGCAATGCTGTGAAAATGAACGCAGAACAATATTAGTTAAATCTTGGATATTTTTTTTTATTATTCATAAACGCTGCAAGTGAAAAATCACAATTGGAAGTAAAATGTGATTAACAGGCTGAGGCACAACGGTGGAAGGGAGGCGAGCAAATGCAAAGGGACAGAAATGATTGAGAACTTTAGCTACACATGAAGTCTCTGGGCTGGAGTGCAATTCAATTAAAATTGATCATCTGTGCTTGTTTTTAAAGTATTAACTCTGCGTTTTCTACCTCCTACTACTTTGTTGCAAGAATAATAACTTTATGAATTTTGGTTTTAGGTACTTTTATGAAATATTAACTGGCATATGCTTGTACCAGTCACTGAACTTTGTAAACTAAGTAACATTTAGCAAGTCACAACAAAGAAATTAAAATCAGACCAAATATAGAAATGTTCCTCTACAACACAACAAAGAAAAATTCCCAGCTGGTTATTAAACTTACCTAAGGCATCTTGTGTTGAGCGGCTGACTACTCTTGAGCCCCGTCTCCAGGTACTCAAAATCATCTGTGAACTCTTGATTCTCTCCAAACTCCACCACATCGTTGAAGTGTTTCACATGCTGCACCACAGTATACAGCTGGTAGAAGGGAAATGGGGTTAATTGTAGCTAATTGAGAAGCACTGCATCTGTCCAGACCCTCAAATTGCTCACACACACACACACACACACACACACACACACACACACACACACACACACACACACACACACAGCAAATTGCTCACATTTCTAAATTCCTCTATTGGTTTCACAGCCAGCAAAAGCTTCAGGTCAGTATGATCAGCAGTTGACACTGTATGTATATCTATATCAGCAGTCACACTGTGAGGGGGCTCAGCACGACACAGGATGGAGGACCTGGGTTTATAACAGAATCAGTGTGTGGTGACAGCTTAGTGTAGCTGAAGCCATTTAACCTCAGGGGATCTGTGGCTAACAGCCTGATCTGGGGCCAGAAGGCCCATCTGTAAATGACACAAGCTGTATGGGAGTAGCACTGGCACACATCAAATGAATGCCAACCCTTCACTGGCTGAGTGTTTAAAAAGGAAGGGGGAAAAGGGGGGGCTAGGGGTAATTCATACTGGCAAGCAAACAAAATGTGAAGTAAAAACTGATCAGAAAGATTTATCTAACAACTGCTGTTACTCAGCAAATCTGTGTAACCTGGACTCACCTCCTTGTCTTCTTTTCTGCATTTGAGTGCTGTGACAATATCCTGGTTGAGTCGTGTGGGGATGGTCTCTGACTTAATGACTTTGGGTGGCGGTGGAGGAGCTTTGAACAAGCCGTCATCTTTATGGGAGTTGCTGTCCTTGCTGCTGCTCGATAAAATAGCCTAAGGACAAAAAAGAAGCTGAGAAACGGGGCTCATACCAAAGCAACAAAATCTGTTTAATGACATGTCCACAAGATTTACCACAGCTGAACAGTCTGTTAACCACACAAGTCTTTAATAAGTGCTGTTAACAGATGTCAGACGAGGTAGTGCAAAGTTAACAATAACTTTTAAATCCCAGTCGCCAGACTCTGATTAGCTAGTCTCTAAACAAACATTATTTCCATTGGGGTAATTCAATACAAAACATACAAGCAAACTTCACTTGCCTGGAAAAGTAATTTCACTTGAACAGCAATACTAATTAGAGCAATTAATACAGAAATTGTTGACTACTAAGAGACCAGTAAACAGTATCCTAATATGTGGACATTAAGAACACAAACACAAATAAATGGCGCTAGTTAATAGCATTTGCTTTACATAATAACCCAGTAATAGTGTTTACCTTCTCTGTGCAAAATGAATGTATACACCCTAATGAGAACTTTAAACATACAAATACACTCTTTACTCACAATGACAGATTTACATTTTTGTTCCAGTTCCTGACAAGTAAACCAAGCAGTAACCTTGCTGAAAAATTAAGACGAGGGAAAAAACTGTGGCTTCTCTTATAGGAATTTGAGTTTGGCTCCAAAATTAATCAATGTGTGATTGACTTGTGGTATTTTAAAATGCCTAGCTTCAGCCATGAAAAGAACACCTGGCACAAAGAACAGATTTAGTCTACATAGCCAACTTCCTCCCCCATAACATCTGATTTTTTAATAGCTCACATTGACATTTTATTATAGCTTAAAACTGAAAGGCGTGCTAACATTAGCTACAGTGGATTTTGTGCAATACTTTACCTTCAGTACTCAACTGGACTAACTTTTGAAGCATTTTTAATGTACTTATCTGATGAGTAATATGGCTTGCCAGGTGGCACAGCCCATCCGAAAAGTTTGATATTCAGTTTCAGTGACTGAAATTCAAGTATTATAATTCTGTTAATAAGCAGATACCCGTGTTTGTGCTTTGCTAGGATCAGCTGATGATTTAGCACCCCACCAACTGGCCTAAATATGGTCTCTACATCAACAAAGTCAACATACCAGCAGCTAAAACACAAATATTATGGCTTCAAAATGCAGGTTTAAGAAGCTAATAGATGATGCCACATTCTGTCCATCTTTTACTAACAGTCTACAGTCTACAGGAAAAATACAGTATCTTACCGGAGCAGTCTGAGATCGAGAGACTGGAGGCACAGGCATTTCTTCAGGTTCGGGCTGGTTCCAGTGGCGAGCATTGTACACAGCTTTAGCAGGAGACTGAAACACAGCAAGAACTTAAAAATTAGTCAGTTAACTAAACGGATACACATATTTAGTGATTACTAACAGCTGGCATAAGAACATACTGATGGTGCTTTCAGATTGGTGCATTTCAGTGATGACAGTTTAAAAAAAATAAATTAAAAAAATTACAACAACAACCTATATGCCAATATTTTATTCTCTAAAGAATACCACGTTCTAGCTGTAAATGAGCAGAACTGAACCCATAAACACTGCATGCTGAATTCATGTTGATAGACTAAGACAACAGCAGCCTCAGTGTAGAACACAACAGTCCCCAAGCAGCACAAAACATTTCCTGAAAATGACAGATTGTGAAACTCAATTATATCGTACAAAGACAATGTAGGAAGTTTTGCTGAGGAAGTAGAGAGAGTAACTACACAGAATTAGTAAGACAGACTACAAATAACCCAAAGCCACTTCAAAACATGATCTAGATAAAGAGAGAAAATGTGGGCATTACACAAAACAGCACAGCATTACAAATCAAAGCAGAGTTATGAGAAAATATGTGCCTGATGAAGAGGTAATATCCAAATCCCCTTCAAAGTGGAAACCCATGCATGCTACTGAACGCACATTTATGGGATTCAAATGAGACTGCTGTCAAAAGTTATTCCCTGGGCATCACAGTTCAATGCCTTAAGTCTCTGACTGTAGTTCTAACCTGCATCACTGCTGAATCACAGAATTGGATTACATAAAATGACAACCATATAAATTTAGTTTTCAGTCGAGCCTCTTACCCGCCCACTTGCTCTATTTTTCTCTGATGCTCTCCTCACTCTCGTTATCTCAGGCTATTTTCAGACAAGCTGGGCATTCTGTTATGTAAATGTCATCTAAACATCAATAAGCCAAGACGTGTCAGACCTGCTTTAAACCCTGGTCAGGAGTAAGGTCATCAAAAGTGCTAGATGACTTGTACTGAGACACTTAGATTGATCAGACTGCAGTTAAAAGGTTTGTGCCTATCCCTCATCTATGCAGTTAAAAAAAAAAAAAGTCTCATGGGCAAATATTCAAAGACACTGGATGGCACAGGACAAAGAAAACATTTGGTTGAAAGCGAGCCAAGAAACACACGGCCAATTTTAAAACATGCTCAAATACCTTTTTGGGTCCACTGAAAATCTTTTTCAGTCCACTGCCAACGTCCTTGGATTTGTCACTTGGCTTCCCTGAGCGTGCTTTCTGGCCCTCGGTGCCACCAGGACTTGAGTCATCGGAAAAGTCAAAGGCATCTGCTGGATAAACCAGATTGTTGATGATTAAAAGGAAAAAAAGCATGAGTTTGTAAATAGGTGGAATATTAACCAAAGTGGGTCATCCAAGCGCTTCTAATTTAAAGAGAGGTTTGAAGTTTATGTCGTTACATTGGATCATGCAATAAAATGACAATTACACCAACACCAGATCTGTTTTTAAGGACTGCTTTTACCTGTATTACTGCTAGCATGACTGTCTTGAGAGTCACTGGTATGAGGGCTATCCACGCTGGAGCTCAAAGCAGCTAAGGCTGCGGCTGCCTTCCTGGCCTTCTTTTCTTTGGCTTGGGAGCTCTCATCATCACTGTCACTCTCACTCAGGTCATCAAAGCCAAAGTACTTGATCTTGTAGCTACTCTTGCCAGCTTCTGAACCCTCCTCCCCCTCCTGGTCCTCTTTGTCCTCAAAGCCAAAGAACTCTAGCTTGGTCTCGGTCTTGGTCTTCTTGGTCTTTGTCTGTGTGGGTCTGAACCTACAAACAAGAAGAATATTTTTTTTTAGATTATTTTGTTTTGAAGTATTCTGCCTTATGGGATTTTTCAAAGGAGATAGAAACTGAAGCAGGACAAAGAAAAAACTCTTTTGTAGAAACAAAGAAAAGAAAATGGGATTTCAAAGTGGGTGCCTAAAATTACTTAGCTGAGTGAATAGAAAGCTTTTTTGTCAATAAATGTTACTGTTTAGAGACATCTAAAAAACTGTAGACTTTACAATATAGAACAAACACTAATGCACGTTTCTCCAAATAGTTGATGTCAATAGTTTAGTTTAAAAATAATTCTTATCAAGTTAATTCCGTATAAATGGCTGACATGAGATGAGATCACACACACAATGACACAGACAGAGCACATTTTTGCCACCATCTGCCATTTTGACTTGTTAGAGGGGATTTAACATTAATCTAACAAACTAAAGGTTCACTCCCTGCTGCCTCTCTTGCCACTGGTGATTCAATCTGACCTGCCTCTCAAAAGCAATGAAATGAAAGCGCAAGAACATATCAAACTTCAAAGTATGACCCGAAACTTTGAATTTTAAAGCCAGGGACACATCAAGGTAAAGCACATTCTTTCAGAGCAAAAGTCTGGCCAATACTGTATAACAATACGATACATGAAAGCATAATCTAAGTGCCAATGAAATCCTTATTAAACCTGAACTTCAGTAGCGTCTGCACTTTGTTCCTCAGAATATGAATGAATGACATTTTTATAAGACCCAGTACTAGTGAGAGATGAAGCAAAGTGTGTATGAGCACACAATGAAGTAAGATATAAGGTAGTATGTATTATTATATTTAAATTACTAACCTACCACATGATGGCTGCCTTATGGTATCGTGTATACACGGTAATAAATATTTAACCTGAAAATATTTACCACAAAAACAAAATCTTGAATGACACAAGAAAATATACTCAAGTCACCCATCCATGTAATTAACAATGGTGGATGGGCTACAATTGTTTAAATAAGAATTCAGAACATAGTATTTTGAGAATTCTCCCTGCAATGTGGCTTTTAAGACACAGAACTATCAGCCTTACCTAGTAGGTTTGGGTGGTGGTGCATCTGATTTCTTCTTCATCTGCCCTGCTTCTCCAAGGTCAGCTGGGGGAGCGAGGCTGACCAGTTCATCAATGCTCCGCTCCATTGAGTCCTGGATGGTGACATTGCACACTGACAGGCAGGAAGGGTGGAGAACCGTGTAGTCCCGTACCCTCCCACCACCCCTTCCCACAGGCTTGGCTGCTGTTTTAGCACTGGCAGCAGTACTACTTGCACCAGCAGAAAGGGCACTGTTGGGCTTATCTTGGGCACTTTCACCATCAGTGGACTTGTTGCTGTTACTTTCTGCAAGTTCAGACGATGATTTGTCAGGACGGCCTGGCCGCTGGTATTTTTTGCAATTTGAGGCCCTCAGGGTAAATGGGGAAGGGGGAATGTTGTCCACTGGCTCTGGTGGGGCCTCCGCTGAAGGCTCCACCTCTGCACCTTTCATTTCATCTGACAGCAAGCCATCACAAGAAGATGAGGATTGGAAGTCCCTGCTACCACCTGGCACATCAGTGAACAGTTTAACGGATGTGTCTATATTAGGAGAGGAGGAGGTGGACCTCTGGGAGAAGTTCTGATCATCAGAGAGGACTGTGCTTGACAAAGAGGTCCCCCATGCAGGTTTCTGGCTGCTCTGCGATTCACTTTTGTACCACGGCTGGTTATTTTTACCTACTTTCTCCTCTGTTTTTTGTTTGCCTTTGAACAAAAGAGAAGATAAATGCAGGTTTGTTTAAACAAAAGACAGGAACTACTATGCTTCTATAATAGTTAGAAATCACTGTAAAACTTAAATAAGCAGGTTAAAATAAATTTGGATAAGGAGTTAAAAAAAAAATGCATGGAAAAACTGAAAACTTACTCGTGAATGTGGCTGTTGAACATGCAGAGGACTGTGCATAAGTCACAACAGCGGCTGTCCCAGTGCTTTGCACTGTGGTGGTCTTCGTCACCTCCCCTTCAGCAACTTTTGCCTGCGACACGTTGTGGGAGGTTACAGTCTTGGACTCTTCATCACTGTCAAAGCCAAACGGGTCTTCCTCACTATCACTGTCCTCAAGCCTGGGCCTTTTGGGGACCTCAGAAACGTCAGGTTTTAACAAAGGCCGTTTGGCTCCGAGCTGAGCCTTGTAGGTGGTCTCCCCCCATTTGGTGGTCAGAGTGGGCTTTTTATTGGAAAAGACCTCCTCAAATTTCGAGTTAGCCTCCCCACCTTTGCGGTTGTACGTTTTGCCGAATCTGGATGTCATGTTGGCTGCTCTATGTTACATATTCCCTGTGAACAGCAGCAGAAACAATAAAACATTTACTATACCAAAATATCATCAAGAACATTATAATCTGCGCACTTAAATTGATACGAACGACTTAGCAAAGGAGTGTTTAAAAAAAACATAAAACAAAAACAGGCTGTAATCGTCATGAGTGGTTTGGGGAATGTTATTTATATTAATCCGGCTAAGTTATGTTTCAGCTGTTGGCTGGTAGCGCACAAAGTTAGCATAGCTAGCTCAAGCGGTATAGCTTTCCAAACCATCATCGGTAAATGTGAGCAACACGACAGAAAGCTTGAATGATTTAGAGCAACTTTAATACAATTTGAAACTCTTTACCTATCAGCACATACTTACAGGACAGCTAAGTACTGTGTTAACTCTAGCTCAGTCAGCCCCTGTTTGTAAAGTTAACTACTATAAAGTTAGCCACTAGCCATTAGCTTAACATGGCTAACTATGCTAACGTAAGTCTGTTTACATTTCTCACCTGGCTGCCTCAAATGTCAGAAACCTTGCGTTTGAAACAAGTTTTAGTCTTTTGACGTAATGGTCTGAATGGAAATACTATGGTGCAGAAATCGTCCGTAATTACAAATGAGTAATAATGCAGTGTTACCTTTTAACTCCAGCGAAAGGCTAACCGTCCGCTTGTTTTTTAGCCAGCCGGCTAGGCCTGATTTCCCACTCGCACACAAATCAAGCGGGTAAAGTCCGCTCAGCAGAGTACAAACACCATTACAAAGACATCTCTATTCCGAATATGTCCACGCAGCGATGCTTATCAACACATAAATGCGTACTTAACGCATCGGTGCCTGTAGCAGTCTATATATGGTAGATAATCCGGACTTTTTGCATTTTGTAGTGCTACGGACGGCCATTAAAATATCCCCTCCCTCCTCGATGCTTGGCAAGACCCTCAAGTAAAGGGCTGGTCGAAGGCAATCGACCAACCAGCAACAGGAAAGGTTTCCTGTGCGTTGAGACTTTGTGAGCAAACGCGACTTCGATTGGTTTAAAAATTAAACCAAAACAAACAATAGGGGGCGCAAGAGGACCACATTAGTTGGGTTGAACTTGAAGACGTGCCAAAGAGAAGCTAAATGAACGGCCGTGATCGGCATTAGGTCTATCCATAGACCTTCTTTGGGAAAGAACAGACGCAATATTAAAAAATGGTCACTCAATATTTGCATCGGTCCAATCAATTTATACATTTTTGAACAGCTTAAAGGGTCTAATTTCCGAATCTAATCTTCTTCTATTGAAACCCTTTACACATGCAATACTGTGTAAATTCCACCTCTCATTATATTTGTGTGTTTTTCCATGCAAGTATGTTTTACTACATTAGCAGTGAGTTTGGATTGTTTTTATGCTGCAAAATTAAACAGTTATTTTTCATTAAATAGATGCTTTTCAGTATTGCAAGGCAGGTCTGCATTCATATTGTGATATATTTTGACAAGATCATTAACACCGCCGGGTTGCTGTGTCTGGTCTTTGCATATATATTGTTTCCTATTTCTTAAGGACATGACTTTCAGTTACTGTTCATTTAATGTAGGCAGTTTTTAGGCCAGCCATTTCTTTTGTCCTCCACTTATCCAGCTTTATCAATTTTTTAGGACACCCTTGACACCATGTTGAGGTATGCAAAGTTTTCAGCAAATAGATCTTTGAAAATGAACGTTATGGTTCAAAAATACAGTTTTATGTCTGTTGAACTGTGTTATTTTTCACAATTTTTAAAGGTTCTATAAAAAAAAGGGAAACAAAAGATGTTTTTGTGACCCGTTGCTCGTAACAAAATGCCCAAAGTTACAGTTTAAAATTATGTCTTGGCAAAATTGTCTAATATATGAAGATAAACACTGGCTGTTCCCTGCCCTTTTATGTTTGAAAGACCTTCAAATAGCCTGAAGAACTCATGAAGAAAAGAGTAGTGGCTTGAGACTTTTGCACAGCACTGCTGAGCCTTTTTAATTTTATTTTTTGGACCCAAATGTAAAAGTTCGTTGTGTTGAGGATGTGTTTTAATGGGGCCACTTGCAATTATGTCTCAAACAAAAAGGCACATGATGGCTACACACACACTTAGATTTAAGTGAGAAAATTAAAAAATATATATTTGAAAGAGCCAATGCTTTAATCCAGGAAAAACAATCTTCTGTAATTACTTCAAATTAGGATACTTAAGGTAATACATCCAAACAGGAAGAATTCCAATTTTCACAGTATTTTTATCTTGATTTTCATATCAGACACATGGAAGAGTGTTATGTTACTTAAATTCTTCTAGTTGTTTTCTTAGCATAACATAATATCTTACACGATCAATATAAATGTTGTTGTATGCTGCCAAATCTGATTGTTCTATACCCAGTGGAGTGAATTTTTAAACACATCCAACATACTGTAAACAGAAATCATGTATATATCACCCACGCTGGCACTAGCCTGGGGCACAGATGGTGTCAAATGAATACATAGTTCGTTCCAACAGCCTGGGTCTTCAGGGCCAAGTGGTCCCAACTGTATCAACACTGAACTGAGCATTACTCATCCAGAACAAACCTCACAACATCTCCTTAAAAGCATGAAAATCTTTTGTGGAAATGGCTGGCCTCAGTTCAGAAACAGCAAGACACTAATTTCCCACAGGATCCGCCTGAAATGTTTGAATTTCAGATGGATCCCACCCATTTCACTTAATGAAAAAAGTAAATAACACAAATAGTGTTAATATAATATTGTGATTGGGAAACAGCTGTCACACTAATTAATCTCCTGATATAAACTACAAACTGTCAACATAATACACTGACATATTTTTTAGTTTATCGGAGGATTCATAGACCACAATTAGCCAAATGTTTAGTCACTTTGTTTCCCGTGATTATTTTTGTAACATTTGGACAAACATAACATGGTTGATCATTAAGAGGCTGATAGATGAAACCTAATTACAGTTAAACATACAAACATTTGTATGTATTTGGGCCAGAAAAGAGACAGTCAGTCCACATCAAAAGCCCAGAGGTGGTGAGGTAATACGACCATGTTTGACTGATGGTTCTGAGCTCAGGTCTTGGCAATCTGGCAGTCATGACTTCATTAACGAGCAAACTTTACAGCTCATTCAAATGCACCGTATGTATTCTGTAACCTCTGGATGTTTTGCAGTCTTGGAGCAAGTGAGTCACAAACCTGTGGCATCGCCAAGTGAAATGCAGACATTGAATTTCAATGCTGAGTGTAACATCTGTCCAAAATGTTCACAGCAAAGTTGGATTTTTAAACTAGAACGACAGACTGCAACACTGAGACAAATCCATGAGATGGCAGCAACACTGCTTAGTGCTTATAAATGTAGTATATGTCATTATCAAATGTATTAAAATGTCCATTATGTCATTTAAATAATGTTTAATTACGTTATACACCTTTGGGCTACTTGACATTTGAAAGGATGACTTTGTAATATAGCTTCCATGTGCTTTGTGTAAATGGAAAATTGGGCAGTTGGCGAGATAAAGCTCCACAAGCTATTGGACACATGGTCTGCAATTTAAAAGTAAAAACTAGGAAGCCGACCACTGCTTGACAAAATATGTTCCACTGTCATTTAGACTTACTCGTAAAGTTGTTGAAGTGCAATTTTATCTTCTAATACATGCAGCATAATAGACGGTGTGTTTGACTTTGTATTGTATAGCTTGAAGCTGCAGTTCTCATGAGGTTTACTTCACTATATGTGGTAAACAAATCTCCACCAAAACATTAAATGTATTTATGCGAGCCCCACATCTGTGACCACTGCATCATGGGTCGGATCTCAGTTTGGCTCGCACTCCTGTCTCTGAGGTCAGTCTGTGGAGACCCTGTCCCAACAATCACACCAGACCACTATCAAGCCCATATGAAGGCAATAAAAGCAAATTTAAACCAGATCCCAACACGCTCTATGTCCCTCTTTCTGTGTGCATATGCACGAGAGAAATTAGTTACTGATTACTTTTTTCAAGTAACTTGGCCAACACTGTTTATGTGTGTATTAAACTGAATGAAAGAGAGCTGGAAAGAGCATTTTTTTAAAAGGCAATAAGCAGAGTGTCAAACCAAATGGAGGTAGAAAACCTTTATTTTCTTCTCCAGTATACATCACATAAACAACAAAGTATTTCTACAGTACTTTAAAAAAAAGGGGGGGAGTTTAGAAAACAACAATTTTACAAATATGATTTGCTCAGCAAGTTGCTTAAAATTGCTTCAAATTTCAGTCAGCCTGACTGAGCAACAGTACATTAAAAAAACAACAACAACAACAAAACGAGTAAGCAGGTGAAAACACTATGCCAATGACTATTTTTTTAAGGTTTAAGAACACACAGTAGTAGCTTTGATCAAAGCATTAAAGTCTAAACATGAGAACACACAGGGAAAACAAAGTACAGCACTGCTTTTAAAGCATCCGTACAGTCATTCCTTTCAAGGCAATGCCAGAATTTTCCTGGATGTGAGGCACCACCGGCCTTTGGCCACAGGGAGAGGGTGCGTCAGTAAAAAACCCCTCCGATATAAGGTCCACTGGTGATAAGTAAAAGCTAGCTCCAGCAACTGTGGTGTGATTTCTGGAGGGTCAAGGGTCAATTTCAATGGGAACAACAGTGAGGATGGCGTCTTCATTGCCACGGCGCACAACCACTTTTAAGGTGTCATCTCTCTTGATGGCGGCGCTGACATCAGTTGCTGTTGAAATCCTGTGGCCGTTGATTGAGATGATGACATCATGCTCTTTGAGTCCAGCGCTGGAGGACAGAAGAAGAAAGGATGATTGAGGGGTTCATAAATGGAAAAACATGTGCGAATAGGATGATCTTTGTTTTCTGAGCCCGGCTATTCTAGTTGAGTTTTATGACATCAAGGCACAGTTTTAGCCTCTGAGGAGGTGTACAGATGTTTATCAAGTCCAGCTGTTCCATGTCACCTTCTATCACTGTATACACTATTTTTTTGTATGTTGACTAACAGAGCACAAAATACTGTAAAATCATAGGAACGTAGGAAATAAAAATGTCAGTCCACTGGTTTTATCCTATTGTTAATAAAACCCATACAAATCACTGAACTGATTGTTATTCTTTATTTCCACGTATATGAACTGAAGCTTATATTTGGTCATCCTCCATTGTGTTACATTTTAAGAAAATCTGTGATGTTTTTAAATGAATTAAGCTATTAAAGTAATCTGAATGATCAAATGAAATAAATGTTCATGGGTGTAGATGCCTTAACACATTAGTGGTTTAGTTTTATGACAATTTATACATCTTCTTATGTAATTTAACTATAGTTCCCTCTTTAGATTTCAGTGGAAAGAAATAATAGAGGTGAAATACTCTTCATTTTATATAGCCATAATCAGCTATTGGTAGGATTGTTTCCAGGTCTGTGAGCCTCTAAATCAACAAAAAATAAAAACACATTGACTAAAAGCACACTTCCACTGTAAAAAACAAACTAGTAAAATGGGGATCACGCACAGACTGAGGCAGTAACCAGCAGTGATATCAAAAGCAGACTCTTAAAACAACCGCTTAATCATAGCCACATGTAAACATAGACCACCACACCTTCACTTGCAACAGCATCAATTAACGGAGCTGAAACTGGGATTTCAGTGCACTCGGTCACCACAGAAACAATCCCTTCCCTACAGAAGAATCAAGATTCAACAGTCCATAAACCAACATAACACAGAGTGAGATCAAAAGTGAAAAAAGCAGAGCCTAGAAAAAACAAAACAGAGAATATAAAAGGAACCACAGAAATGTTATAATGCAAAAGGGTGGGTTATTTAAGCAATGAGTAAACACTGATGAAACCTTGTAGGACAGACCACTATATAGTGGGATGGGTGAGCAGGCGCAGGAAAACCACAGTTCAGCTACTAACCTCCCTGCATGAGGTTTGAAGGAAATAGCTGACCTCAGCGTCTCCCGCGCCCTACTCTGCTGGAGTTGTGGTGGTGGCTGATTGGAGTGGGCCGCAATTGTGGGAGGAGGGGGATATTTTAGAGGGCCAAGCACTCTAGACATGCTAGAGTGAGCCATTAATTCACATCCTAGTAGGACAGCTATGTAAGAAGCTCTGGGCATGTGTGCAACCTCTTGATGGTTAAACTAGGAAAAGAAAATTAAGAAAGGAAATGAAATATACTATCTATTTGCATTTCGAGAGGCGAGCAAGGGCTGCGTGGAGAGTGATGAGAGTCTTGTGTGAATTTAGTGCAGATGTATTGTATTACGAGCCAAAGACAATATCCCATAGCTAGAGTCAGATAGAACCTCCATTTGCACTTCACTGAGATCCATAAAGTTACAATCAAGTTAGCTTCTACAGAGCCAGTGTATTTGGAAACTTATAATATATTGCTTACATTGCAGCTGGTGTCTTTGCAATGACCTCCATAACATAAGCTCCCGAGGTGATGTCAGGGAAGTCGCGGAGTCGAGTCTTCAGCTCTTTGGCTAGCCTAATGGTAGGGGGAAAAAAGGAGAGAGTTAAACACAAAATTCTGCAATTCCCTGTGACCTGGGTATAATACAATGTTTCATTTATTGCATTCTGGGGATTGAACACAATGGCTATGTACATAAAAGTGTGCAACTTACCCTGGAGTGAGAGTCATCATCCTCACACCAATATACTTCTTCTTTGCTTCTGTTCTCCCTAAGGCTGGACATAGAATATTCAGTTATCTTCTAACCTGGGTCTCTAGCTACAAACCAGAGACCAAACAGCACTTTTCTGTGTTGGAGTCTGCAGTTTCATTGCCCAAAGGCAGTGCTTTAGTAAAGGAATATGACCAGGGGAATCATCATCATTTTTTCAAGCATTCAATGGGATGTGCACTGTGAATTCAGCTCGACCTCGAGGCTAAGACTGTCAAGTTGGAGTTATACTGCAACATCCTGGGGCCTCAGAGGGGAAACAAAGTGGCAGGGACTTTCCCAAAACTGTAGCATATGCACTTTATTGAAAAGACAGCACGTTTTCAGAAGGACTGAGACAATCTTCACCTTTCACCAGCCCTACTTGAGCCATATTTAGCTCCCAGTGTCTTTGTCCCTTTCATCCAACTAGAAAGTTCACTGTTTTTGACAAAGTGAGGGACAGCCAGCATACATTACAAGTGAGTGTCACAACAGGACTTCTAGAGAGCGATTCAAACGTAGCCGAATCTGTGAACAAACTCAAAGGGTATAAAGAAAATAAGAAATGCAGGTTT
Organism: Haplochromis burtoni; assembly: GCF_018398535.1. Taxonomy (NCBI): domain Eukaryota; kingdom Metazoa; phylum Chordata; class Actinopteri; order Cichliformes; family Cichlidae; genus Haplochromis; species Haplochromis burtoni. Next base: position 2,687,387 of record NW_024582407.1, on the reverse strand, counting down.
TGCGCTGTGAAATATGTTTCGAATCTTTGTTTGAGATCCTTTTCTCAGTACATCATTTAGAAAACCCGTGAGTAGCTTTCTGTTCTGGTTCACTGGTTTTACTTAGCGGAGGCATTAGTCATTTGTGTAACAAACAATTACATGAACTCACTTGTCCACCTCAGAATTGGTTCAGGGTATTGCATTCTCAAGGCAGTGGCCTCAGAACAGCATATGCTCAATACTGTCATCAGTGCCACCATGCTGCACCTGTGACCAAGGCAGGGATGCTGGCATGGTGGATGCTGGCATGCATGTCTGAGTTATTGCTGCAGCCTTGCATCTCCATATGAGCATCAACTCTGATCTGATTGGTCTTTCTGGAAATCTGGACAGAGATGCTGAGATAAGCTGTCCACCCTGCTAGTAGAACAATAGTAGAACAATGTCTGACACTGACACAGTAGTGCAGGACTTTCTGGATCAGGAGGATATTCATGCACTTTCTTGGCAAGCATTTAGTCCTGATATGTCTCCTACTAAACATGTCTGAGACAGGCTGGGTCTTCATGTCCACTGCACAGCTGCAGGCTGCACACATCTGGGAAAGGTGAACAATTTCTCAACAGCTTATCAGGACACTTTTGCAGACAGGCAACTGCTGTCAGAGGAATAGCTGTATTATCAAATGTACTTACTATATATGTATTATAGTGCTGGTCTATAAAAGCTTTTGAAAACACCAACTTGCATTTTCCTTTTTGATTTGCATGGATCAGGTGAAGTCTGCTTTATATAGGTAAGTTTCTGAATTTCATTTCTTATGAAACACTACTCAATGAAAAGGGCAAAAAGCATAAAATAAAAACAAACAAACCAATATGCACTGGCACAGATTTTTCTTTTTAGTTTATTGTAATGTCAAAATTCTATTAGGTAATGCTGGGCATGGATTCCCATAGCTCTAAATACAGTGAACATATCGCAAGAGATCACACAAAGATGAAAACGAAAAAAACTCCTGAACTAGTGAGCTGAATTATAGCTCATTTAACTGAGATCACGGTCCAGCTCTCTTGGCTTCTATACTAAAAGTGATTGAAGAGAGCCAGTAAAATGAGAACATTAATAATGTGTCAGTGAGAGCTCATACCTCTGGACTGCCTGTCGTATGACTCGGCCAGGAACTGTCGAATCTTGTCCGAGGGTATGGCAAAGGAGATGCCCGCTGTCACCTTCAGCGTGTTAATCCCAATCACTTCACCATCCTATGCCAGTAAACCTCAACTCAGTGACTGTAAATGGTGAATTGTAGAAGCATAAAAACATATATATAATTCTGGCTTACCAGATTGACCAGAGGGCCTCCAGAGTTGCCGTACTGTGAACCAAAAAAGTAAATAACTTATCTGTAGTAATCCGAGAAAAGGAATTCAGTGAGAAATGACAATTCAGCTTTATTTATTTACATTGATGATGGCGTCAGTTTGAATGTAGTCCATGTCAGAGTTGCGAAGGCCTAGCTCTCTGCCCCCTCGCTGAGTAGTGCTAACAATTCCTGTAGTAACCGTATTCTGGAGGGAAAATGGGCTGCCAATAGCAACCACAAACTCTCCTGGCCTCAAATCTGACGAACGGCCCAGCAGAAGTACAGGAAGCTTGGTCTGCAAGTGGGACACAGAGGGTCAGTATGTTTATATTTGGAATCCAAGGCTTGCAGGTAAAGAAGCATTTCTTTAGGCTTGATAGGATAGGGTTTTCAGAGGCACAACATCAGCTCAACAGTATGGTCTGCAAACTAGTCCACTCATGTCTCAGAATAATTTGCATTCCTTTTAGTGATTACCTGACTTTATGGCCAAATATGCTGCAAAATCTAATAACACTTCCAGCACCTTTTGTGTTTTGTGCTAATATGCGTATTAGCATTTTAGCAGCAAACGTAAACATGCTAACGTTTCTGTCCAGTCTCTCTGCGCAATAAGCTTACTGTAGAGTTATAGTCTTGAACCCCCCTCCCCCCAACACACACACACACAGACACACACAGATATTTTTCTAGCCATTTGACAGACTCCATAAAAGGAAGAGGGAATCATTTGTGAAACTAGCATCTACATTTAGCCTACGCTACTCTGTCATCTGCTATTTTTAACTTTTATCTTTGCATCTTTTCAGTTACAAGTTATGCACAGAATAACAGAAAACAAAACAAGTGATGCAGTTAAACTTATTCAGCTATTCTTATACTAACTTAATGCATTCACTTTAAAACTAAACTTTATTTTCTTTGCTCCCTCGACATCCTCCAAGTAAAGTTGAGTAATATGTAAAAAAGTAACTGAAAGAAAATCACAAGTTCAGTGTTGCTTCATTTGCAGTCGCTCTGCTGAGCATTTCTCGTGATCAGGTGTTTTATAAGTGGACAGCAGAAAAAAAATTACAGCTAAACTGCAAGTCTTCTAAACATAACCCACTCAATGCAGCATGGTCCTGCTCCCACACAAAAACAATTACCACTTTAAAACCACAGGGGAAGGGAAATTTATGCCAAACAACCTACTGATAATCACGATAAAAGGCTTATTTGAAAGTGCAGCTCGGCTGAGAAATGATTCCTAATGGCAAATGTGTGCCAACAGACCACAGATGCTAGAAAATGGATAGATATTACAGTCAATAATGAGTACCTTAAGCTATGGTTGGGCCTGTTACACTGGGTGGTAGAAACCAGGCTGCTGAGTGCTTGCCTCAGACACCGAAAGAATATATTTATCCATCCACAGTGACAATTTCCTTCTTTATATGAAATCATCTCTGCTGGATAGTCATAGTCAAAGCATATGTAATGCCACATCCACATGGGTCTGTATACAGTTGTACCCAATAACCTGCAGGGAGGCAACTTTCTTAGAGGGGAAAAAAGTACCTATCCCAAGAGTTCCTCTTGTGAATCCATTTTGTTTACTCAGGGTTATAAATAGGTGGCGTAGGAGGGTGAATGTTCACAGGGACAGTAGCACATGTTAGTGTACACAGACAAAGGGATCATATAGGAAGCAATTTGCAAAATTATATCATTCCCAGCACTATATCGGGGATACCTAACTGCCAACGCAAGCAAACACTTTCTCTGCATCGATGCATGTTTGCAGATGTAGATTAAATAAAGACATGCGACTCATAAGCGAATTGAAATGCATTTAGAAAACTGAGCTGCAGGGAAAATGTCAGAGACAAATCTTTTCAGTGATACCGTGTTAAAGCTTTCTGTAAATGATCTCAGTGCTCATGGTGAAGTTATTATTAGAACATGACAAAGATAGTGAGGATGAGAACCTTTCAATCTTACCTCACATGCTGACAGAGACACAGATATAGAAATACAAACACAACTACTATAAATGTCGCAGGATTAGTTCCCAATTAGTGTGAGTTTGTTTCAACATTGTAGGGTTTGTTAAAAAAAATATGCAACACGCACAAGCTACATAACTGTACGCACAATCCAACAAACAAGCATTTGGCATGCACAGGCACATACAGAAAGACACCTGACACAGGAGTAGCAGTCTGTTTAATCACTCCAGCTCCCCCCTCCCGTCACACTCCATGTGAGATAAGAGTATAACCAGATGGAGACAGGAAGAAAAAGAAACACACACGCTGCGGAGAGAGAGAGAGGACATCAGGTGGATTCAAGTCCCTGCTAAGGCATTTACCCACTGCCTGTCACCATGATTCTGATAACAGTTAGTGATACTGGTTATGTCATGGTGACTGTTGCTACCTTACCACCTGATCTGACTTTATTAAATGCAAGCAGTTTGCGGCTTAAAAGTTTCTACCTAACCCTGGGTCTCACACACACTCATGCAAAAATCACACTGCATTCACAAAAAGCATGCACATGCAGGGCAAAATGCAGAAGTTGGCTGACATGCAAACAGCACCTAGGTGAGAGGGCAGAGCAAACACAGAGCGAGTGGACTCCCCAAAGTTTCGAGAGACCCCTAGCTTACATATCACTTACTAATTGTTACTAGTCAGCAATCTGGAATCACTTGTGGAAAATCATCTCGCCATGTGAGTCCGCCTCGTCTGACCACCCAAGTGACTCACCGTGCTATTTCAGATGCACTGGTACTTTACCCAAAGACACTATAGCCGCACTTAAAGGAAAGAGGCAAGGTGAAAGAAGGGAACAACAAACACCACAAACCACAGGAAGAGAGTCTGAGAATGTGAGACGAAAGAGTGAATCAAAGTTACGTCAGGAGCCAGCTTATTACCCCCCAAAAATATTTTTGGCTTAAGATGTAGAAAAAATAAAAACGACAGCCACGGTAACATTTATAGAACAAAGAAAAAAAAAAAAGTCTGATCTGATGAGGTCTATGAGGATAGATTTTTTTTTCTTCTTAAATAAAGGGCTCTTGTTTTGTTAGGCTTGAGACCGTTTCATTACCTCATATTATGGCAATGATGCCATAGATTATCCTCTCTTTTCTTGCCCAAAAGAATCTGTGTTTTCCACATTCTTGAGTGTTTAGATAATAGAGAGAAGTGGGCCATCAGATTGAGGAAAGGAGATTTAAACAGCTTTGTTTATGTTACCCAAAGAGGCAGCTGTAAGCGACACATTACTGAGAAAAATTCAAAGCTTTCGTAAAATCTGCTGTCGCCTAGCAGAGTATTTGTTCAACCGCCTGCACACAGAGAGGTTTGGCGAAAGGACAGTGAGAAGAATATGCTGGTTGATAACCCCACAGAAAGACTTGAAAATAGCTGTAGAGTTGCTATAAAGGGATTTATCAATGTTTGATGTTAAAGCTTGGGTCGTTTGGAGCCTCATTTAAAAGCCATTACACTAACTACCTTTTTATGACTAGACCAGGTGCAAACTTTAACTCCAGGCAAACTAAGATGGACTGAGGCTTAATAGTGTCTAAGGCACATGTGGACACACATATAATCACTCAGAGAAAGGGAGGAGGTCGCCTAAGCGTGAACCCTCACAAACTGAAGTCTGTAAATTAAATCCCACACACCTGGCACTGCTTAGATATACAGCTAGACCACGTCAAAATACACATATTCAGAAACAGAAGCTCGGGTTGGGTCTGTGCATGACCTGAACTGTATTAAAGCTCATATGCAGTCACATGGCCTCTAATGTTTCCTTCATGAAGGTGTCTTCAAAGCAAGGTGGGCATATTTTACAAAGCTCTACTTTACAAAATTCATAAGTACACTAAGGTATAGGGTTTTACTTGCTGAACTTGCCCTCGAGGTTGTGCTGATGCAGTTAAAAATGTGGCAGGATTCAGCACGCTCATGCAGTACATAACATCAAATAAGGGAATAAGAAGATCACGCTCAGGAGACTGAAAGAGGCTATGCTGACTGTGTTTGTGTGCTTGTGAGCCTGAGTGGTTGCACGGTGTACAATGGACTCGTTTACATGAATGATAGCACAAGTACAAAATAAGTAAATAGGTAATTACTTCACTATTTATAGTTTGAGAAAATTTTGTAGAAGTATGTAAAGTCACAATCAGCATATAAAATAGGCATTTCCCACTTTGTAGGTGTCCACGTCACACTGGGTGAAACCATATCCTTGCTGACACCAGTGCGGAAACCACTCCACTATAGGTTCCATATGTTCTTGAGAATAAGAGCAAACATATGTCTGCGAGATTTGGACACATTTCACTCTGTAGCATGAACGCTTACAAGCACTAAAGGACATCTCAGTTCTGGCTAGACACCGCAAAACTTCGAACTGTGCAAATCACAGTGATGAGAGCAGAGGAGGTCTAGTGGGTTTGTTTGCTCCAGGGGAGAGATCTGACAGCATAATATGGTTCATTTTGCTTTTACTTGAAGTATTTACATGGCGCTCAAGATGTTTCTGTTCTTTTAAGGCTGGTAGCTACTTTGGGGTTGAGCCAACCTCTTGGCCAGTATGTGCTGGAATATGCCATACTTGTGCTGACCCTGAGTATAACAGGAGATATAAAAAATGGATCAAGTCCTCAAGCTTCATTTTTTTAACCATCTATCTGCCCCTAACATTCTCCCTGACCCTTTCCACATTTTCCGACACCGTGTCCATGTTGTTACTGTTACGGCTCGGGTGCCAGTTTTGCCTTTTGTCTTTGGAGAAGCAATCTACATTTTGATTAGATCGACAAGCAACATTATATAGCATTATGTATCAAAAGCTGGGGTAAAAAAGACAGGAAAAAAATCATGGCAAAAAGAATCTGCAGGTCATTGGCAAATTAACTACGATGACACCTCCCAGAGCCACTGACATCAGTGTTTCCAACTTTGGGCTTTGATGGTAACGTGCAGGTGCTAGCAGTGCATGGAAATGGTTCCAATGAAAAAGAGGCCACTTTACTTCCTGTTTGCCTTTCATGCCAATTATTAGACCTATTAAAAGCCAATAAATAAAAGCCAGTAAAAACTAGCTAAAGGTAATGTGTCATCTATCCAGATTAAAACCAAACAGTTATACCTAGATATATGATGCCTTAGCCTAATTTTGTACTGGATTTGAGACATCTGTCCCCGATAATGCAATAAATATGAGTGGTGTTTACATCTTGGAGCCTATAACAGTGCACTTTTAAAACGTTTTTTTTTTCTGGTTCAGAGAGGGCCTTTGTCAGGTGACAACACAAATCAGCACAATCAGTCTGACATTACATGATACATCTCTGTGTTAGTGGAGAGAAATGAAAGCTATGCATTTTCCTACAATTTCGGGCTTCTTATTAATTGCCTGATATATCTGAGGAAATGAAACAAACAAGCTAACAAAACTTGTAAAAAAGATTCAAAATGCAATCTGTAGATTCATTTTGTTTCCCGGAAGATGTGTCACTGCTGATTTATGAATGTAAAAACTCTAATTACACTTAAACATAAGTAGCGAGTGTGCTTGGTTTCAGAGCAGGGTTTTAAACAGGGCCAAAAGCCTGTGTCCTTGTTTATATGCCACTGGAGCAAATGTGACTTTTTAAAAAAAAAAATCTGAGCGGACTAACCTTAAAACACGGGTTCACTCAGCTGCCTTTAAAATAGCTTGCAGTTGTCTCATACTTACATAGCTGAAGATGCATCATACCTTGTGTCATTAGGGAAACAATAAAGGTTATTGATAATCAGCACTGAGTCAAATATGCCGGTAATCCCGTGGGCAAGGCTGTTGCCAAGAAAACAATTACACATCAAAACAGTAGGCCAAGACAATGAGTGTCAACACCCAGTCGGGTAAAACTATGTGTGTCTATGTGTCCATTTTCCTTGGCTCTTTTCCCATACTACTGCATCTTTAGGCCTGGGAACCTTTTTGGTTACAGAGGAGAGAGATGAAGGAGAATAGATGGCTCAGGAAGGGAGGAGGAAGTGATTCATTTCCTTTTTGCCTGTCTCCAAAGGCGACACACAGTGTCTTTCCACTGGCAGAGGAGCGTGACCTCCACGTCCCCGCAGTGAGCCGTCTTACACCCATGTGGACAAATGCGGACTCATACACTTTCATAATGGTTTGAATAACTGCTTTTGTCTATCACCTCTGTTAATTGAGGGATTTCAAATGAAATGTGGGCATCTTCTGCAGAAATATTTACCCAGTGTTACTAATATAAACAGACAAAATAAACAGATCAGTGCAGGCTGCTTTATGGACATTCACATAACACAGACGCACACAAAATCCAGCCCTGTCCAAACCAACACCAGGCAAATTTCCCAGAGAGGCTGGTTAAAAATGTTGATCGCCAGTAAAAACAGTTCTATTGTTGCATGAGAACACATGGAGAATAATAGACTTGTTTTACCACAATACAGCACTTGTAAAGCTGAGAAAAAGTTAATGACTCATTAACTTTGAATCTTTTTGAGTCACCTTATCTTCAAAAAGCTTTTTTTCACCCATTCTAGGATTTACACTTACAGTGATATTGATGGCACATTTATAGCTCAGCATTTAGCCTCTCGGTGATTTCAGATGTAAGTGGGCAAAAGCAGATTTTAATTTAGTATGCAGGGGTCAGTTTGCACTATCTAAAATCATGGCTGCTTTCTCTGTTGCCTACAAATACAAAATGTGATGGCCAGATTCAGCTACTTTGTTCACTTCTCTGGAGGCAGTGGCCTATTTTTCAAGGCCTAGGATATCCAGATAGGGGATAATGAATATCCCGCCAAGACTTTCTATTTCATGCCCTCGCCATTGTTAACAATTGCAGTTTAAATTTTAATATACCCGAATAAAAAGCTCAATCACTTTCACAATATCTTTAGAAGATGACTATCATTGAAAGTAAGGTAGAGTTCGGTAATTTTAACATTTTGTCCTCACTCTTCCACCCCCTACGCAAATCACTACCTTATTGTGGTGGAGGGGTTCGTGTGCCCCAGGGATCCCAGGGACTATGTTGTCCAGGGGCTCTGCCCCCTGGTAGAGTCTCCCATGGCAAATTGATCCTGGGTGAGGGACCAGACAAAGAGCAATTCAGAACACCCCCATGAGTAGAACACCAAGGGAACAGTTCACTCTGCTCGGGATAGGGTTACCAGGGCCCCGGCGTGGAGCCAGGGCTAGGGAGCATCTGTTAGCCAGGCCTTAGTCCATGGGGCCCGGTTGGGGACAGCCCGAAAAAGGGACATGGGCCCATCCTCCTGCCGGGCCATCACCCACAGGGGTTGGGCGCATTGTGTGGTGGCTGGCGGCCAGGAGCGGATGCCCTGGCAGACCGGTCCCCAGCTACCAAGACTGGCAATAGGAACATGGAATGTCACCTCTCTGGTGGGGAAGGAGCCTGAGTGCATGAGGTTGGGCTAGATATAGTCGGGCTCACCTCAACGCATGGCTTTGGCTCTGGAACCAGTCTTCTGGAGAGGGACTGGACTCTGTCTCAATCTGGAGTTGCCCCTGGTGAGAGGCGGCGGGCTGGGGTAGGTATCCTAGTAATCCCCTGGCTTGCTGCCTGTATGTTGGGGTTTCTCCCAGTGGACGAGAGTTTGTTCCCTGCGCCTTCGGGTCAGGTGCTCTACCTGCACTGTGTATAGTGTGGGTGGAGTGCTGCTGACTTTGACTGAGAAAATTGTTGGGCGGTGGAAGGAATACTTCAAGGACCTCCTTAAACCCACTGGCACATCTTCTGTGGAGGAAGCAGAGTCTGGGGGCGAGGGGGATGATCGGCCAATCTCCGGGGGCGAGGTCACTGAGGCAGTTAAACAATGCCTTGGTGGCAGAGCCCCTGGGGGGGATGAGGTCTGCCCTGAGTTCCTGAAGGCTCTGGATGTTGCTGGGCTGTCCTGGTTGACAAGCCTCTCCAATGTTGAGTGGAGATCAGGGGCGGTACCTCTGGGAATGAGAATCAGCACCTACAAATCTGAGGCCATGGCCTCAGCTGGAAAAGGTTGCCCACTCTGGGTCAGGGACGAGTTCCTGCCCCAATGGATGGATGGATGTATGGATGTTCCTAACACACACATCACACACCACAGCCTTCCTGTGGTCAAGTAGAGCTCTCGCACTGGATTACTATACAGAGCTGCAGTCTTAAGGGACTTTGAAGTAAAGAGGTAAGAGGCTTTTTAGCTGCAGAGTCAAAGATAATGCATGGCAGTACATTTGCATTTTATTAAAGCAACCAAATCACTTATAATAACTAATAACTGCACAGATTAAGCCATAAACTGAAACATTAAAAAATATGACATACTGCACGGGACATTTGGAACATTTTGAAGTTCTAACGAGGCAGTCTGTGTTGCTCTCTATCAGCCTAAGTAAACAAATGTCCAACAGGCTTTGGAATCACTTACAGGTATAAGTGAACAGGGGTCTGAAAGACTTAAAAACCTGAAGCTTGATGGGCTCCATCACGCGCATCACACAGTGCAATCATTAACCTATTAGCTCACAAAGTCCTTCAGACATGTGGATCCATTTTCCAGGCCTTGGCCACATCACCCTCTCATTCTCTGTCCCTCTTGCTTTCTCTTTCCCCCCATACTCTCTACACAGGAACAAGTGAGCACAGCACTTTTTCCCCCTCTTTCCGTCCCCCTCTGAAGTTCCAGCTGCTGTAGACAGACTAATGTGTTCCCCAGAGCTGAGGGGCAGACCACAGCCCCAGGAACAGACTGGGCCCTGCTACCAATAAACTCTAGTTTCACATAGAAAAAGAGAGAGAAAGAAAAGAGAAGAGATTCATTATACAGTCAGGGAAAACTTAACTTTAAACTTTCTCACTCATAAACAATTGTACCATTGTGGAGTTTTATTGATTATTTTTGGCTGCTTCTATACTGCTGACATTGTAAACAATTAGCTTTTATTTAACTGGAAGAACACTATTGGGGCTGGTAAGCAAAGGCAAATGATGACTGATGGAGGGGACGATGGAAGACTTTCAGCAACAAAAAAGCTGAAAACTGACCTCTGTAGCTTTAAAAAATTAAAATCCCTCAAATCTTTCTGAACACAAAAAATAGAAAGCTTAAACAAGAGAATATTTGCTTTTTCTTACTTACTCTGAAAATGAATATGATATAGATATAGCCAACAACACTTTTTATTGATTTATTCATAGACAGTGAATAGGCATTGAATGAATTATTCTCTGCCAAATTCAGCTATTAACATCTTCAAAACTAAAAGATCGTGTCATTTTAATGATATGGATTACAGACTGTATATAAAAGATGGATGTCGCTTTTGGATGTGAAAGTCAAACCATTCCTAACGTCCCTTTAAATCTTATTTTTAATAGCCAGCAGTGGATGATCCTCTAGTTACAAAAATGTGTGCTTTCAGAGGAGTCTAGGGGAAAATGATCCTTTGGCTACTTAGTCTGTGAGCACAGACTCACCTTTACAGTAAAATGTAGTATAAAGTAGGATGTTCAACAGTATGAGTGGGAAGTCTTTGGTTTCACGGTCAGAACTGCCCCTTTACTCATAACATCCAGTTTGAAAACACTAAGATGGTGATGGTTAAGTTGCTGTGCTGGAGGCTTCACTAACCTTTGGCTACTATCACGATGGCTTATTTGAAGTCTTCCTATTCATACCTCAGATTTTACGTTGACATTACTCTGTCGTCTAAAACTGTGGTAATAAAAGAAGACTATTATGAAGTTGAAATATGTGGTTATTACACTTTAGGTGCGATAATTAAACAACCAGAGGTAATTATTCTGCATGGTTTCAATGTCCCTTTTAATGCAAACCAACTTTGCTTGCCCTCCCGCCCTCACATTATAACAGACTCATCGTCTAATTTTCCATCTAATAACTCTCACTAGTTCCACACGCTAAGTTCTGCACATTAACAGAAATCCGAGTTCCAAACGAAAATCTAAATAATGGTGCCTTTGCAAAGTGACCACAGGTCTTCTGGGGCTTCATCGCTGACACATGGTCTGGATAACTCATTCTGACTTCATATAAAACAAACACTTCATACTCATAGTGTTGAATGTCTTGAATTACAGCAAACCTACTCAAATTACCTGCTTCTTATTTTGCAGGCAATTTTTAGTAAAGCAGGTTTGTTGTTTATCAAGAAAAAGTCTGATGCATCGAAATGTTTCAAATGCATGTGCAGTGAAAGGTTTCTATGATGATGAAGATTCTTAAACGGCCTATATCTTTATGTTACAACATGTTATAAGTACCAGTCATTCCTGAATCTGCACAGCCACTGACCATGTGCTGCAAACAAACAGGGGAAATCCCCCTCAATAAAGACCAGACTGACTGTCATCAACAGACTGAACAGGTTTTATCATAGAATGAACAAACACAAAGCACATGTCACTGCTCTTTTCTGCACTCCTTGCAGACATTGTGGACCGAACAAAACCTGAATGCTTCAACCTCTTCAGACTTAAGGGTGGTTGGGGGGGTCTTTGTAACACACCTCACTCTGCAATCGTGACCAACTTTTCAGCTGTGTCACAGAGCCATGAGAGTGAGCTCCCTAATGCAGCTCTGCTATGATTCGCAGTCAATAGGCCGTGGCTCTCTGCCACACATTCCTTCACATGACTGGCTGTGATTAACATGCAACGTGGATCCCTCTGGTCCAGTAGACAGACAAAAACGCAGACAGATAGGGATATTGAGAGAACTGGAGAGAAAATGCAACAAACATATGTGCTACAAAGCAATGCGTTTTCCTTTAAATATCAACACCGTCCATAGATTTTTACCTGCCAGGAATAAGTGAGTGTCTCTGCAAATTGGTTGTGAAACGAGCATTGTAGTATCTGTTAGTTGTTTTTGCAGCTTGTTGTGTATGAACACTAACAAGATCTGGACTGACTGCAAGCCAGCTGTGTTTTAAAGACCCATCTGGTTGCACCTGCATGCTCACTTTGCTTCACTTGCACTCTGAGTACTAGGCTAAATTTGGAACACTGTCATTCCAGACTTGAATCGCCAAACCAACAAAATAGCTTTTTAACAGCAGTTTAACGGGAGAATTACAAAACCGTGAGTTAATATTTTTATTCTGTTGTGCTGGCTGTGACTTCAGAAAGCTTGGTCAAAAATACCTTTGCAGACTTTTTCACTTCAACTAACTCAGGACTCATTGGATAAATGCTTATTTGTCAAGCCTTAATTTGGCCAAATGAACTCAGTACAGTACTCAGTGAAACCAATTCAGAGACTTGTACATACATGGCAATAGACACACAAAGGTATGTCTGTAATTTTGTAAAAGCTGTTTCCCTTTACAGTCACTGCAGTATGGGACTAGATAAACAGATGTGGTGGGACATTTATGTACAGTCATCAAGGGCATGGAAAACATGCTAATATAATGGTGGAATAATTGTACAGCATTTTAAAAAACAAGAATTGTTTCAGATTTTATCACTACAGTCAAAAGTCAAATATATACATACATACATTTACTTAAATCATTTAATAAGTGACTCTGAAGGTTCTGAAGGATCTATTAACTTGAAAAGTTAAAGAAAAGGCCAAGGTCTACTAACTTCTCAGTGATCATGATTCATTGCAGCTGGTAGTTTGTCTTTGTCAGGATAAAAAGGATTTGTTTTACTCAATGATCAATGCTGACCAATACTCAGAACAAAAAAAAAAGAAAAAAGAACAATGGGAGAGTCCAACGAATTCAGCAAAGATTTAAGAAGACGAATTGCAGCTTTACACAAGTTATGAAGGTGTCTTGGAGCCATTTCTAAAATACTGGATATTCAAAGATCATCAGTTCAAACAAATGTATAAGTTAATCAGAATTGTGACAACTTTGCCAAAGTCTGCAAGAATAGCCAAAGTGTCACCCTCAGATGAGAGAAAATAGGTTAAAATGCTTAAAAACAACCCAGGAAATACCAAGAAAACAAGCCTGCCATGAACTGGAAACTACTGCAACACCAGCTTTACTGTACATAGAAAAGAAAGTTTTACACCACCGTGGACCAATAGGGGGCTGACCAGGAAAGAAGGCCCTGCAACAACAGTAAGCATGACTAAAATTTGCAGCTGCCAACATGCACTAACCACATGTCTTCTAGAGAAACGTTTTACAGTCAGACGAGACAAAGACTGATATTTGGCCACAGCAGCAAGAGAACAAGAGGTGAAACTTGCTAAGGGAAATTAACCACATATTAATAGGGGTGTTTGTATATAGTTGAGCCTGTATAATTCTGACCCTGTGTGGATGACATAAAATCCCAAATAAATTCAAACTTGTGCACCAAATTTAAAGTCATTAAACATGTACATGTACAGTCATTGCACCCTGCAAAACAGATAGTTCAAAGAAATCATTAAAAACTTACCATGAAATTTTAGAAAATACTTCTATAGCTGAAAATTAGATATTGTTAGAAGTTCAATAACACCCTCATGTCTGCATGCTAGCTAAGAATAAAAGCCAAAAGGCAATTAGCTTAGATGCGCATAAAGACTGTCAGAGAAATACTGAAAGCATACATTTGTCTCGTTTGTTTAATCAGTACATAAATAGAAATGTCAAATAACTATAAACAAGTAGTTAAATGCTCATATTATTTCTTGGCGAACAGAAGCCAAGTGCATGCCTGCTTTGAGTCTCTACTGCCAAGTCTTTACACTGAAAACAAAGCTAATCAGCACATCTGGCTCTTGCTTAATGTTTAATGTAGACAGATGTATGGTCTTATTGATCTTCTTATCTCACTCTTGGCAGGAAAGTGAATGAGGACTATTTCCAGTATTTAAAACTATTCCTTTTATGGTGTGCTTGCTTAGATACAAAGCAAGAAAAACAAAAGCGAACAAAAAATTAATGGTGTTCACTGAGAACACCTCTAACTACCACATCTTCTAAATTTTGCAAGGTTTCTAGAAGTCTGACACTTTAACTAACCGGTGCATCGATCTTAATGAGGGCGATGTCTGATTTCTCATCCACGTCTTTGATTTTGGCATCATAGGAGGCGCCGCTCTTTAGCTCCACTTTCACTCTGTGTTTATTGGCCACCACGTGGGCATTGGTCACAATTTGGCCATCTTCAGACACAACAAAACCAGAACCACTGGCCACTGCCACTTCACGCTTGGAATAAGTCATCCTGTGGAGGGAAGAAAGGGAGACATTAGGAAAGAGTAGGAAAAGGTTAGAGTACTGGTATTCTTTCCTCTCCCCTTTAACAGTTTTTCCAGAATAGTAAAATAAAGCAGTACATGGTGTAATAGAAGTGTTAAATGCAAACCAAAAGTATGTATACTATATATATATATAAACAGTAAGAAGGTGAGTATATAAAGCTAAGCTGGAGAGATGAATAAAACAAGAGACAGATCTAAGTGAAACAACGACGGATGAAGGAGAGACAGAAATCTGAAAATCAGAGGGTTTTGACCTTCAAAAAAAACCACTTCACAAGTGATGGTGACAGACAGAAGAGAGATGAGACAGATGAAGAATCAAAGTGTCAAAGAACAAGAAGCAGAGATTAAAAAGCACAAAAATCTGGTCGGATGATTTTTAAAAAGAAGATGAAAGACTAAACTTGAGAATAAGGTGCTCTACCAACTGGTGCAGTGTGTTTAAGTACACAGGTAGGTTGTAAATTCTAGGGTTTTTCGGTCTGCCCCTCCCCAGCACCGAGCACAGACACACAGGTACGCGGCTCATACTTGCGGTAAAGTTCAATGTGAACCACAGACGGAGCAATTTTCTCCACCACGTCGGCAATGAAGTTGTATTTGTGCCTCGGGCTGTCTGGATTGTCTTGAGCTGGAAATACATCATGCACACACAAATACACAAATAGGATGTCAGCCTGGTAAAAACAAACAAAAGATGCATGGAAATACTGCATGATGTAAGAGCTGTGTGAGGATAGAGAACCAGCACATTAAACTACCCTTCATCATAACACATCTGGGAAAAGAACAGATGACAGTTCATCTGCGGTTGAGACTGTCTAGGTCTAGGTCTGACACACATGTACTCACTCATTTACAGAGTCTGGTAATAAACCTTACAAATAAACACTTCACACTGACATTTACCCTTATCTTACCCCATGGTTAAGGGTGAAAACAGAGCAGTTCTAAAACCATCCGCAGCTCTTTTGTCAAGTATAACACACAGACAGTGTGACACTGTATGTTAAGGGACTGCCAAATTCACTGAATCACCCATCCAGCTTTGGTAAGTCAGGAAATGCTGACTGACTTACCTGCTCATTAAATCCTACTCAAATGACAGTTTAAGCAAGGCTATGAATCAAGACGTCCCCAACCTTTCCCTCTTTGCTTTTCATCCTTCCATCCATAAGCTGTTATTTTGCCACATACTTTGAACTATTTTGTCTCACAAGAACAATTTTCAGTCATTACTTTCTCCTAGATGACAGAAATTGCAAAAGTATAATCCCCTGGATATCAGTGATTGCACTGAAGGGTAAAGAAACAACAAAGAGACACTTGAGTTGCAGTTAAGCTAACACCAGCATTTAATGAGCATCATGCTGCTGTATGGAACACCATTAAAAAGTACAGTCCACAAACATTTGACAAACTGCAGGAAGTAAATTCTTCTGCATGTGGTTGAAGTCTTGGTGGTCGCAGTGAAGCACCAAAATTTGTTTAGCGGGAGTTTGTTAGCTGTGAAAGTGTTCTGTTAGCTAGCAACCGTCATTATAAACTGAAGATAAAAGATGGATACAGATCAGTTCTGTATCTGAAAAGCAACGCCAATTCAGAAGTGACTTAAACCAGATCTCTTTCTAGTGGACTGTTGCAGTGGGCCACACTGAAAAGTTAATGAAGACATAAAATTAACAATGAGCAGAACTGAGTTTAACTTATCGGAGAGGCCCTTCACTACAGCTCACAACAGTTTCTCATGAGGCCCCTTGGAAAAACTAATTACCAACCCCTGCTGGAAGAAGTCATAAGGAAAATTACTTGGATTAACACTTTCCTGATGAGTATGTGGTTTCCATGTTGGACCCACCCCTTCCAGCACTTCCAGTTCTAAAAGCTAAAATGCTCAGACACTTCACAATGGTAGCTCAGGAAAAAGTGGGCCTTGGTTATAAACTGTTATGTTTTTAACTGAATCATAAACACAGAAAGATGCATGCATGCACACCTGCGACAAGAAGCTCACAGTAGTAGTGATTCTGGTAATATTGTCCTCCCACTTTCCCTCAGCTGAGCTATAATGTAATTCAAATTCCTTTACACTGGATGTAGACAGAAAACAGTTCTACATGAATTTACTTGCAGTAAGGTTTATGGATTTTTTGCTCATGTTATTAAATATTAACAACAGCAGTAAGGTCATGCTTTTTGGAAAGAGACACTGTTGTTGAGTTAAGCAGAAGGAATATCATTTATTTCTAATAAATTAAAGTGAGGCGCCAATATGTCCAAAACTGGACACCAAAACAGTCTAGATGAATGAACAGTGCTACAGTCCGGAGGAAAACATATAAAGTACATTTTGGGGTGAAAATTCCTTCAAGATAAACCCTTTGAGCATCATGAATGTTTTCCAAATCAATAATTTTACTAGAAATTTTTTGAGTTGTGGAGTTTTTCACCTCACGGATGTATGTACTGAAATCCATTTCAGTCCTGCTAATAATTGTCAAGCTATTTCTCTAAAAAAATTCAGATGCCCACCTCATAATGTAATGAAAGGACAAATGAGGGGCTCACCAAAGTTAGCAGGTTTCTGGGCATCTGGCGATTAAGATTGCCTGTGCAGAATTTTACTATAATCCATTAAATACTTGATGATTATTTCTGGGTATACGGTGTACCAAATGCTATTCTTAGAGCTAAAAGCCACTGAAAGAAACAAGAAAACCAAGTTGCTCATAAATAAATGTAACCCCCTTTTTTTTCCCCAACCCCGACATATATTTTCCTGAACTTTAAATCAAGTATTAAACATTATAAAGGCCAAACATCCTTCTTGCAATAGTATGAAGAAAAGATGGAAATTTTGGAGTAATTTCCTCCCTGCTAGCTTCAAACCCGGGGGGTTTCGTGGTCAGCTCTGATGGGATTACTGTGAGAGAAAGCAGGGCCCGGGGTCCAGAATCTGTGTTGTTTCTGGAGTGCACAAACAGGCTCCCAGTCTCTTCCACTTCACCATGTTATAATGAGTGAGGCCTCCTTGCACACATGCGGAAACCAGGAACACTCTGCTGCCACTACAATGCCAGTGTGATGATAGCAGACTTATAGGCCTAGTGGTGGTGATTTGGTAGAGACGGGATGTCATGAATCAGCCATTTTCTCCTGAGTTATATAGTGAGATAGATCATTTTATTGCTCAACTGAGCTTACAGCTGAAGCTTAGAAAGACTTTACTGTTGGAAAATTAAGTTGACTTATGAGCGAAACTGAAAAGAAGCGTCTAGATGCCAAAACGTGACTGATTCATCTTGATATGTGGAGAGAAAGTGGGATTTAAAGGCTTCTGATCACTGTCTCATCTAAGTATTGCTCATGAAAAACCTCTCCATCTGCTGAACTGCTGCTATAGTAAGATGGGATCTGTGATTGCAAGGTAATTTTCTAAACAGCTTATGTGTGTGTGACATTTATACATTTAATTAGAGTCATTATAAGGAAAGAAAAGAGGACATGCTTTTGATGGTGTGAAAAGTGGTGCGTTCAACTTCTTTTGAAAATGGGCTTGTTTAGGGTGTCACAGAGTACATTATAATAGACTCAGAAACTGCATGCAGTTTCAAAATAACTGCATGCAAATTTAATGGGCATAATTTGCCCGCAGGAGCTATTTGGAGATTACCTAAAGGCAATCATTTAGAAGCTAATGTAAAAGTAAGCTGTAGGTCACTAATAAACAAGGCAAATGGCTTTTTGGTTCAAAAAGCAGATTGAACTAGAAATCCAAGTAACATAGTGTTTTTCCCTCATAGGCGACAAAACCAACATAAACACATATAATAGGCATATAATAACAGAATGACCAATAATAGACTGAAAAGCAATTTTCATGCAGATTGATCATATAGAGATATATACTCACTTGCCACTTTATTAGGCATACCTGTTTAAGTACTTGTTAATGCAAATATCTAACCAGTCGGTCACATATCACGTGCACATGGTGATACCAGCTGAAAGTAATTCAACTTGAATATAAAAATGGGGGGGGGGGGGGGGATTTAAGAGACTTTGTATGTGGCATAGTCATTGTCATCAAATGGAGTGGTCTGTTTATTTCAGAAACTGCAGAATCTGCTGGGAAAAAAGAAAAAGAAAAAATCCAGTTCTCTGGATGAAAACATCTTGTTGATGGCAGAGCACAGAGAATGGCCGGACTACTTTGAGCTGATAGGTAAGTCAACAATAACTCAAATAGCCACTTACTACAAACAGAGTATGCAGAAGAGCATCTCTGAATGCACAGCACATTGAACCTTGATGTAACAGATGGACTAGAGCAACAGAAGACCACACCGGGTGCCACTCCTGTCAGCTAAGAACAGGAAACTTGAGTCTACGGTTCAAATCGGGTCTTCAAAATTGGACACTGAAAATTGGAAAAATGTTTCCTTATCCGATGACATGTGATTTCAACATGTGGATGGTAGGGTCAGAATTTGGTGTAAATACCATGAAATCATGGATCTACCCTGCTTTCTATCAGTAGTTCAGGCTGATGATGTAATGGTGTGGGGGATATTTTCTAGACACACTTTGGCCCCCCTCATACCAAAGAGGCATTGCCACACACTATTACTGCTGACTATGTCCAGCCCTTTATGCCCACAGTGTACCCATTTTTGTTCCGGGCGCTTCCGGCGGGATAATGTGCCATGTCACAAAGCTCAAATCACTTCAAAGTGACTTCTTGAACATGACAATGAGTTCACTGTACTCAAATGGCCTCCACAGTCACTAGATCTCAGTCCAATAGAGCACCTTCGCAATGTGATGCAACATTATTGATGTGCAGCCTACAAATATGCAGCAACTATGTGATGCCATAAACCGAGGAATGTTTACAGCACCTTGTTGAGTCTGTGCCACAAAGAGTTTAGGCAGTTCTGAAAGCAAAATGAGGCCCAAACTTGTACTAACAAGTGTAATAAAGTGGCTGGTGACTATATCTGTGTGCACCAAAGACGCATAAACAACTTTATAGAAAGTAAACTGGAAGTGGAGTATTTCACACTTGGTAAATTAAGAAGCGATATATTTGGTGTAACAGCAAGTACACACTCTTGTTACTCCGACTCACCCTGTCAGACACTTAGTCTAATTGCTTTGGTTTATAGGAAAGCATTAGCAGAAATAACTACTGACTATAAAAGTAGTATGATAATATGATAAACAGTAATACTGTAAATGTTAATGATTAGCAGCACACCACAAAATATCACTTGAGTTTCAGGGCAATGGCAGACTGAGACTTATGAACAGTCTTGTCAATATCACAGACATTACGCTGCTATTCAGCAGCTATTTTGGAGATGGCACTTAAGGTAAAAGTAGGGATGGGTCAAGTGAGTTGCATGTAATATAGAGTGGATGTGGTGTTTAGATTTTTAAGCAGTCCAAAAACAAAATTGTTCTTATGTGGGAGGGTGGCATTCCTACTAAGCAGTAACTTATCCTGACAGAGAAGCGTATACACACTCTCACCACACAATTTAAATGATATACTGACATAAAAACAGTAATAAACCTGCTTTAAGTTTCTGTGACCTGATGAAGTTAAGATTTCACCCATATGCAAGACATATTGAGAAGTGTGGTAACTGCTAATGAAAGCCTCATAATATTTAAGTATCTATTAACAATAATCAGATGTCGGAAAGAGCTTTTTGGAGTCAGTTCAAGCATTAAATGTGAGGAAAACCATTCAAAAACAACATTTATTAAAAGGAACCTAATTTAAAAGTACTCTCCCCTCCCAACATACACACTCAAAGGCCCCCCAACTTCACAACCCCATACATCCATTACCCCTCCCCACTCAACACACGAGCTACAGGTCAGGGTGTCTTTTCTTCTTCAGCTTTCCCATGCATAGGACCCTTTGTTTTATTGGTTCCTGCAGACTAAAAGACGATTTGTGTTCTCCCAAGAAAAAAACCTTAAGAAATGAAAAAACATAGATGTGAACAAAGTGGATTCAGTCCAGCTGGAATTAAGCTAATGCACTAGCAAATCTTTCAGATATGTTAAGAAGGAGGGGCAAAGGAAAGGATCGTTATCAGCATGGACATCCGGTCGGAATGCAAAGAACACAGCCATCAGTTATTCTCCGGAATTTTAGGTTTGTTTTCCTTTAGATCAAAGGTAATTTAACTAACCAAAGGGGAAACTCATATAAGCTCTGAAAGAGCCAAAATAAGTTTAGAGTAAATCATTAACTTAAAGATAGAAAGGTTTAATAAATTAACTCTTTTCACTCCACATTAGCATGAGAATAGTGAGGGGAAGGGTGTATAGCCCGTATACAAGGTGTGCCAGGTGGAATAGAGGATTAAAGGAACCAGTCAGTGAAAAGAAAGTAAGGTCAGCAAGTAAAGCTACGTCAAATGGGTTGTTGTCAAAGGACAGTACTGATTGTTTAAAAAAAAGCAAATAAAATGTAAATAGTGTGGCCCCTCTTTGGCCTTAAAAAGTATGGCAAGTATGCGCCTTAGTGCATATGTTATTATAAAATTACTTCCAGTAGGTCATTGATTTTGGCTCGCTGTACTTCTTCAATGATTCAGAACATATGAGCTTGCTACAGTGTTAAGACCATGAATCATTTTGTTTCGATGGGGCTTTTTTCCCCAGTTATGAAAGCATACAGTTGAGCTTTGCCGCTGTTTATAATACTACAATGACACACTGGCAGCTGTTTCAAATGACTCACTGAGTGATTATAATTAACCCAATTTTTCCATTCCCAATATTGATTCAATTTACCCTATTTTAATCCAGTGAACTTAATTTTTTCCATTGTGAACTCCATCTAAGGTTGAAAGCACATAATACAACCAGAAACACTCACACCGAGTTAGTAACAGGGCAGTTAGAGCAGCATGGAGAACCCATTCAAAACAATGTCACATTTTATTGTTAGAAAATGATGTATGTCGATCAGTACAGTAGCTGCAAAAGCAGGCTTTAACCCTTTAAGAGATATTAAACCAATGCAATATTCAGTACAGTGTTTAATAACACTTATCGTGGCCCATAGACAAGAATGGAGGTACAGCAATTTGGTGTGGTGCAAAAGCATTACATTTCTCTAATTAGTGCAATTTAGGCAATTCGGACATACACAAATGTGCTTATGTTGCGGTCAGTATTAGATGACATTAAAAAGAGGCTGAGCAAGGAAGGGGCTGCAGCAAATATAGTTTAGCAGAGAGAGGAATGAAGGAAGCAGGAGAATTACAGACATCAAACAGGAAAAAGAACAGATGAGAAAAGCAGACAGGCAGACATTCAGAACCAAAAGCAGACACTGACAAGTAGAACAACAAAAACAAGTCACGTGCATGTGCCCAAAAATGATGTTTTAACATCATGAGTGGCTGAAACAAGTTGCGGAAGAATGTGCGTATTCAGCAGATGTCACTCGCTGGAGTCACAGAGTACATTCTGTCTGCAACATCAGCTATGAATTAAAGAGCAGCGCAAACTGTGTCGGGTTTTCAACTGGATTAAAGTCTAAACAGATTATAAGAAAGTCAGCCTCACCTTCACGTTCACACCTTCATGCAACCCCTCCATAGTTCTAGTTCACAGTTTGAGAGGCACCAAGTGATTCAGTTCTGATCTCCAATACTCTTCAGCACTTTTCCTGTCAGTCTGTGTCACATTAGTGCTTTTAAACTGCCAAAAAGTTTTTTTCCTGCACTTTTTAAAAAAAATAAATAGATAATTTTTAACAACTATGACACCAAGGTCACAGTCAAATTTTGGCCTAGTTTTTTTCTTTCTTTTTTCCCCAAAATGAGCTACGCCTTTACTGTCCAGACACGAAATGACATCATGCAACTGCGCTCACATGTTTTTTCTTAACATGAGGCCAGGTTGCGGTGTATTTCAAGGCACTCAGAGGGGTTTAAGTTTCTTTTCAGTGTCAGCTCTTGACATTCTGAGTCAACAGACCTGTTCACAATTTATGTTAAAGTTGACATTTCTTTTTAAAATATGTGCTTCTGCTACAGTCTTAGTCAGCACCAGCCTGGACAGGGACAAATCTAATGCACGAAATAAAATGCAACTTCCAGCTATGGAAATTCTCACAGGGTGTCTTGGAAAATCAATAGCACTCACCACAGTCTTGCTCAGTTTCAGACATGGTTAGCTGCTCGGGAATGACTTAACCATTTAAGCTGCTTACATGACTGACAAACAAATGTGGCGATGCAGTCTGCCCTTCCACTGTGCCCACATGGTTTTTGATGTACATGTACAACTTTCCCGAAAATATGGGTTGCTAATTTTGTGTTTTCCTCAATGTCTCCTGCCTGTTTTAAACAGTCTTCAACAGAGGTGGAATTTTGGCTTTGAATCAGTGCCAGGAATTCCTTCATGTGACTGTTAAGTGTGATTTATGAGTGACAACACAGACCAGGAGTGAAAGACACTTCCACAGTCAAAAAGAGAACAGAGGAAGAAGCTGGGGTGGTGGTGGGGGGCTGTGGCAGGGTGGATTAAGTAAGTTTCCAAGCCTTGAGGTAAGTTATAGATCTTTGATGCAACAGGTGTTTAACGTTGTCATTTGTGTGTTTTTAAGTGCACATATGTTGCCAAATTTGAGAAGAAAAAAAAAGTACGTACACAGTAACAGTAAAAACCGTAAAGGACACAATGTTTTTACCACCTGCAGCATCACTAGTGATCGTTTTTTCATTCCTGGATGTTTTATGTCATGCATAAATTGTAAAAAAATTACACTATTAATGATGACATATGACTCATGTGCATTCTCATTTGGGCTGTGCTGTTTCACAGAGCAGCAGATGCAAAGAGTGAAGTCTCATTATAAGTGAGCTTCACTGATTAGCACGAAATACCTGTCACATGACACTATGACAAAATGCAGGTCCATACTGAAACACTTCCATTTATCATTATAAATATATCTCCAGTTATATTTAATAACAGTTTATATCATACATATCAGGTTTTGACATTCCATTCTATTCAGCTAATGCACATATTTCAGGCAAAGACCACACGGCATAAAGGAATCAACCAGATTATAGTCATGTGACTGCTGGTCATGCATGCCAGAGTAATCCTAAGGTTCACATCAAGCTTTACAACAGGGCATAACTCGTGGCTTCATTCAGCCATGGGGGGGAAAAAGAAAACAACACAAAAGAAAAGCCCTCTCTGATCAAGTCTAATTGTAATGCAGGATCAAGGGCTGCACTTGAATGGCTGCTCTTGTGGTTCCAGACACATGGGGATTGTGTGCCACTGAATGCAGCGCTGAGCTACAACATCTGTGCGACCTTGAGACAATAAATGCCCAGTGAGGAATGATGGGATCACGTTCAACAACAAGTTGTAAATAATTAAGGTAAAACGGCCAAAAAATGACACCATGTTACAGAAAATGTGCAACGATTGATTTCAGCTGCAAAACTAATGTTTTTGGCTCACAACGCTCAAAAGAGAGTAGCCTATTCATGATTCTTGACACTATACTGTAATCAATTAACTTTAAACGTCGAATCTACTCCCTCCTATTTATTATCAATATCTCAGTGTGTTTTGGGTTAAGGGTGTCTTGATCAAAACAGTGTGAGTTCTACCTTTCCCGCAGGCTCCCCGCTGAATGAAAAGAACAGGTGGCTGTTGCAATTTCTGCGCCCGTCGACTGACCCTCTTCAGCTCGCAGATATTCCGGTAGGACACCCCATCGCTTCCACAAACCGCTTCGGTGGTTTTGCACACGCAAATCCCACTCTTGCTTCTCCTCCTCACCGTCACAGTGTATGCAATCCCGCCGGAGACCGAGCACTCCAGCTCCTCTCCGCACACTGGGTCGCCGAGCTTCCCACTGCCGCCGCAGGCTTCGCCTTCACCGGAGGCGCACACCGGGCAGCAGTGGCAGGCGTCGAGGGTTTGTCCTGTCGGACAGTCCGCTGGTAGCCGAGGACACATCGACTTATCACACCGGGAAGGACATCCGACAACATAACGGCTGGAGATTTGCGCATCCGCCGGCACGGCTGCAAAGGCTACGATTGCGCATAACAGCAACCAAAACATGTTTCAGACTGAAAAAGAAGCTCCCCTAAAAATTCACCAGAAACTTTTAAAGAGTTCCAAAAGGTCGCTCTGTGCTAGCAGTGTTATGGGATGACAGAGCTCAGTGCTGAGGGGGGAGTCAACCCAGCTGGAGAGGCATTTAACAGAAACTCCACTGCGTAACCAATTACGCGATTTTACGTTTTTGCTGGCACGGCATCAAACATGCAACTCACTTTCTAGATAATAACAACAAGCAGGGTGATTGGTGGCTTTACGTGACGTACTGAATCGGAAGAGTTAAATTACTGACAAGTCTCCAAAAGCGTGAAGATAAATAATCAGAGGAAAGAGCAGAAAATTGCCATGACTGGTGGGAGGAAGTGATTTTAAATATATTAGTTTTATTTCAGCCTATTACAAAACTTTAAATATCAATGTCAACTTGAAAACAAGCAAGAATATTGAGAATATCGAGACTATTTTAGTCCACCAGTGTTTCCTGTCGATGACTGATGAAATGAATAATAGCAGAATAAGGATGCATGTAGCCCAGATGTTTTACGCTATACAGCCTTCCACACATCCAGCGTCACTATTTCCTTATGCTGTAGTTATTTATTTTCCTGTTCTAATGCTTCCTTGTGAGTCACTCCTGGCACCCGCACAAGCCTCATGGCTAATTAAAAAAAATCAGTGGTGGAACAATAATTGCGTGGATTGTGGGTTTTATGCGTTCATGCACACTTAATAAACAGCCAACTTTGCTCCAGTTGGAAGACTGCATGAAGACATAACTTATCTAGGCCTGTTTATCATGATGCAGGGTTAAGCACCCAGCAAGTAGGGGCATAACAAGTCTAGTACAGGTATCCAAATAAAGAATGCACTCAATTCAAGAGCAATCAACATCGTTTTGTACAACTAATCACTCAAAATATTTGTAAACATCAACTCTTGACACATTTCCAGCAACAGAGTAGCACATTTTAATTTTGGCAAACAGCAAACCGTTGTTAGATTAAGATGTCTGTGGTGAGCTGTAAGAGTCCAGTAAACTCTATAAATCAGCCTCATAAAATACCCAACACAGTTTGATAGACTGTGTTAAGACAGGCTTGTTTTTTCTCTTTTTTATGTGCCTCTTGGTTTAAATGTGGTCGACAAATACAGCAGAATATTTGTCCATGCCCCTGCTTGGGACCCTGTGGTGTGCTGGGGCTCAGGAAACCCAAATCTCTTGTATCTTTGGGGCAATTAGAAGGGGGGCATAACGGAAACAGACTGGACTCTTGTATAGCACAGGAAACAGAGTCTACAATGTAGACTGTAACCCAGAGCTGATGTTAAGAGTTAAATGACAGGGTTCATTCATTTTTTTCGCAGAAAAAACAAAAACAAAAAAAAAAAACAGAGCTGAAGCTGAACGCTCTTTAATTTCAGTCCAAGACAACACACATTGTTGGCTGATGCAAAAACGGCCGAAACCCACGCAACATCATCAGCTCCGTTATGTGGCACTACGTAGGCGAGAAATGGTGGGAAAACTTGCAGATGAAAGCAACCTCATTTATAAGGAACACCCATCCTTCAGCCGAGGACAGTGAACGTAGCCAATGATGGACGCCACTGAGGTCTGTGTGATCTCGCCTCCCAAGTTTGTCCAGGCTGTGAGTGAGGCCATTGAAGGACCAAAATGGAGCTGTACTTCCACATCTGAAGCCACACCAAAGTCTGGCATCCTCCAATGAGCATAGGAGCTATGGTATATATGGAATATCAAAGAGCTGTACATCCAAGCTCATACTTAAACACACCAGCTAATTATAAATGATTTTGCTTCTTCCAATGACACCATCCACATGTACCGTAAAATGTCCACACATGCAGCATTCACAATTAACTGCACACATAGAGACGAAGCCCCTGAATATGCCATAACTCATTATCCAGCTGATTAAAGAGGCTTTAAATATTCAGTCCACACGTACCATATCAAGCTCAAGGCTGAATATGTAAGGAGCACCTCATTAAGAGATGACAAACGATGCTCATACATACGCTTTATCATCGATGTTGGAGTGGAAATACTTGCTCCATGTACACCGACTGTTCTACATTGCCAAGTTGGCTTACTTGTACAGTTTCCATTCATACTTTTGGTCCTCGATGAAGATGATTGTCTCTTTTTACTCAGCTGTAGTGTAGATTAGGTTTTATCATCAAGCCGTGAGGAAGAATTTAAATATCACGCACAATTTCAAATTCAATTTTAACTAGCAAATAGGAAAGGCCCACCTTAGTCAGATATAACGGCAAACACATTTTATAGAATTATAACAAAATAAAGTTGAATTATGTTTGCAAAAGTTCTGATACTTTGTGTATTTATATTTTATTATATAAATTGTTAATGCAGGGCTTTTATATGGAGTGTGGAGTTGATGGCTTTTATTCAAGGATCCAAAAATGGTCAGTTTCTTATTTATTGTAATTATTTTGATGGCTTGTTCTGGTTGAGGCTAATATTTCTGTAAACATGGAATTAGGGGAAGCTCACAGACACACCCTCTTTTGTTAATGTGGCTTTTTGCATGCTTCTTACATGATTCTTGTTATGATTCTTGGCTGGGTCTGTGCTGAAACATCTGTTTCATGCTTCTCGTGTGTGGTGCTTTGCACTCCATCAACTGAAACCTTTGCAGTCATCCGTGATGAAAACATAACTGGTGGTTTATAGAGCACAGGAATGTTTTCAATGACAAAGTGAAGATTTTTCTCTTGCCACAAGAGGGCAGAGGAAACTCTCTGCAATCACATCAAACACTCAAATCAAACTGTGGATGCTGCCAAAAGTTTCTCTCTTTGCAGACTTTGTAAACCTCTTATATTCCACCAGACTCATGCTCTCCTGGATAAAGATAAGCACAATACTGAAACATGAGCACATTTTCAGTGTTTATTTCTTTCAAGTCATCCACATAATAAATAGAGACAATTCAAACCAATTACACTAGACTGAAAAGAGGGTGAAATAGCTTGGCTTTGCTAGGCTCTAATGCGGCAGGCACTTAAAAAAGATTAGTGTGTATTATTTAGAAGGATTACAGTGGGACTTTTTTTTTTTTTTTTTTAAATAACACCATGAGGCAGCTTCCTGCTACTAGGCTGTCAACACAAAAGTGAACAGGAACAGGACATGCCTAAAAGCATATAAAAAATAAATCTGTTTCTAGTCTGCAAACACGCAACAACCAAAACATCTGTAGATTAGAAAAAAATAATACAATTTTAGGTATTATTAAAACCTTAGCATGCAACATAAGTGGCTGAGCTTGAATACTTTTTCTGTTAAACTATGAATTAAAACGTATGCACTTGATCAATTCAGTATTATCTTCAAACTAGTAAACACAGGTTTAAGCAAATATGTCTTTCAGGACCGAGCTAAAGCTCACTCTGCCATATTGTTGTTGCTTTTCTTTTTAAATCAATATTAATTACAAAATGCATAGAAGCATAGTCCTCATCGTCTTCTTGTTCACTTGCTACTTTAAGCCGTCATCAAGACTCCAATAATACAGAGAAATATGATTCACCAGAAAGAGTGACTTGGGTTGTGACATGGTGCACACGCTGTGAAAGCTTTCAGTTTTTCTTTTTTCATCTGCACGGCACTTTGACTTTACTACCACAAGTGGATTATTGGTTAAAACTATTTACTGTCGTAGTAGTAGTAGTAGTACACAGAAGACTACTTTATTTTGTCAGTAACATCAACTCAATCAACCAAAACGTTGTTGAGGAAACAGTTGCAAAAAGAACAGACCTTAACCCTCCCCGTATATTTAAAAACAGATTCAAGTCAGTGGCTTGGCCACTGTAAAAAAAAGAAAAAAAGACTAAATACATTTCACCTTGCATAATTACACACATCGGATTGTACATAACTATTTCCATTTTTTATATATATATATTTTTTTTTAAGTCTAGCCCAGTCCAGAATTGTCGACTTTTAATTTGCATTAAAGTGAGGATTTGATCTCTGACTTGGCCTGCTCCAAAAAATAAACACTGGCGATAGTACACAAATCCAGTGTTACAATAATGAGTATGAATGGATCACACAGTTTAGTACAAGTAGATCTGAGAGGTGACAAAATGCCAGTCCTCACTTTGAACACTCTTTTCAGATGTGAGGAATTAGCTAGCACCCTTAAAAGCTCCCTTATTTTCTTGGCACAAAGTGGTTTGCAAAATTCCTCAACACTTAAATGCTTTTAACACCTCTTTATGCCTGTACAGATTAAAATAAAGCTGTTATTGAGTGCTAATTGACACAAGTTAAGTAGAAGGTGTAAATTAACTCTTGGTAAATAATAACATCATTTAAACTATGACAGAAGGCGGGAAGGGGGGGAGCTGGGTGGGTAGAGCCTGGGTTGACTTTGGCACAAGAGTGCAGTTTCTCCTGTACACCGATGGAGTAGTTCCAAAGAGTTTGTGACAGAGCTTTGACTGGGGAAAAAAAATTAATGTTGCTCACAGGATTTCTTCTTTATCTGAGGATCTCAGTCAACTTCCGCTTGACTTTTAATGTCCAGTTAAACGGGTTAGACCTCACTCACTGGCAGAACAGCATCCTCTAGGTTCAGGGGTGTTTCAGGCATGTGGGGCTCAAAGCTGCTCCGCCGGCGCCACGGTGACTCCTCAGAGCTGGCGACGTTGGTCACGGGAGCGTCGCAGGTCACTTTGCCAGGCGTGTTTCCTGCAGGGACAGGCGTGCTGGCGTGTGGCTGTGACTGGGGCGTGGCAGCAGGCTCATGAAGTGCTCGCTGTCCCATGCCAGACTGTGAGCGTGTGCCGCACGTGACAGCACTCCCCCACTCTGGGTAGCATGGTGGCACTGCAGATATGGGCGAGCGAGGGACGGGGGGACCCGTGGGGGTGCGGTAGAAAGTGGAACGGCTGCCGTGTTCCTGCAGCAGAAAAAGCACGAGGAAAGAAAGAGCAAGAATGAAGGAGACAAGAGGAGTTGTTGTTAGTGAGATGAGTCAAATCCTGAGATGTGTACTTCATGTGAGAAGAGCCAAAGTTAGTTACAGACTTGGAATTAGCGCCCGCATTTGAGGCCTGATGCAGCTTGAAGTTGTAGGTGCTCAAGAATGAAGCATTGCTAGAATATGGAGATGACGGCAGTAGGAGTGGTAGCAGTAGAAGTAGAGGTAGCAGGAAAAGTAGTGTCAGGAGGTTTTAGTTTTGGTAGTCTCAATAGGTTGCAGTAGAAGTTCAAACAGAGTGCAGTGGTTGGTTGTTGCTCATTATTTCACAGCTTTTCAGATTTCAATCTCTGAGGAAAAAAAAGATGTATCAGAAGAAAGAAAAAAACTCAGTACAGGTAGGAAAAAAAGGGTCAGCAGGAGGTGAAATGTAGGTTAGACAAACACTCTGCAATGCTCTGTAATGCACCAAAATGTGCACATGAAAGCACCACCTTTATGGCTGTATATTTTTAAACATAGCCTCTTCACCAAGATGCTTATTCACGGTAACACCATATGACATTGCAGGCCTGTGCAACTTCCTAACTATCACTTACGCGTCATAAAATTTAAGAGTAAAATTGTAGCACAAACATGACAGAAAACCACAGTAAGCGTCACAAGTGTATTAAAAGTTCTTTTTTTTGTTCTCGTCGTTGAATCCAAATGTCCAAAATCAAGCTCATGTCGAAATTTAGCGGACAGTGGGAGGGGAAAGATTAGACAATCTCACAGTATGAAGGGTTGGGAAAACCCAAACCTTTACTGCAGTGCCAGTTGTCATCCATTGTAGGCATTTAAAGCTAACCTGCTCTAAATTTGACTTTTTTTTTTTTGTTAAGAGTCGAGCCCAACCGAAACAGGATATTAAAGCCTGATGTTTTGTGATTTAAAAATTCAATATAGCCGCCGATATTTTCTTTTCATTCAGACACACAAAACAAAACACTATTTATTCTTTTATGTGTCATTATTTATGATTACATACCAACATAATAAAACAAGATTATTTTTAAACGGCATCATTGCAACAAGTGTTGATTGACCTGTGTTTGTGTGAATCCGCTTTGCCTACTGGGAAGTTGCAGAGTGCCTTCTGGTGGACAAACTATGTAACAACATGCCACAGTTGAAGGGTGTTTCCTTCTGTCCCTTTATTACTTCCCTTGTTTTCATCAACAGTCACAAATGCCAATACTGATATATCAACAAATAGCTAATATCGGCCAATATATCAGCCCAACCGATAGCTGTTTAAGAAAAAAGCCCCAACATGTCACTATGAAAACTGAGTTTGTGACTCTGGACCTGTGGATTCAGCTTTGGTGAGTTGTTGTTACACATTCACAACATTCAGAGATGTGCTTTCGGAAGTCAAGATGAAAACAAGGATTTTGTTGTATGGGAACATATGAGAAAGATAAAATAAACATACAGGCAGCGAACAGGAGGGAGGAGAAGAGACAAGCAGGATGTCACACATCTAAGACAGGTACACAGCTGCAGCAGACTGCAGAGATAACAGAGCACGGAGGGAAGAGAAACAGAAGGTGTGAAAGATGCAGTAATAAAGACACAGATACAATTAGGCTTAAACTATTCATAGCTAAGCTGGTCAGACAGTTCATGCAGTCAGAGCATATTTGTGCATGAATACTTCCAACTTTGCACTGAAATGTCATCAGCAACAAAGAAAACATAAGAAAGCTGTGGATGAAGATGAAGGCTGCAGGGCCTTGTGATGGTCAGTTTAGAGTCATTTTGTACTGTGGCAGAAAAAAACCCTTCATTTTTAGCATTTGAAAGACTTGAAGTATGTTTGATTTGCACTGCCATGCCTGTGACAACAGCCATCACATGCAAGAGAAGCAAGCACACCTAGACTCTTAAAACACCTGACGCACAAATTGCATCCCTTTAGCTGCAAATATTCTAAATGCAAAACCCCTAAACTTTATGCTAAGCTTGATATCAGAGAGCTGCAAAACAAAACAAACAATTAAAAAAAAAAGCAAAGGAGATTGAGGGGTGAAGATAAGCAGCGAGAATGAGGATGTGAAAGGAGGAGGAGCAGTTGTTGGGTAATCACAGCCATACGTAGGGTGTGGTTGGTTCAAAGCAACAAAAAAGAAAAAAGAAAAGCGCATCAGATGTGCAGTCGGATCTGATCTGTTCCCCTTCGTCCACAAACAAAAGGACCAGCCAATAAGTGAAAAAAAAAAGTATTAAAAAGCTGAACCCAGAGCTTAAAAAAGGGGGAGGGAGTGGGATTTAGACGAGCTGACATACGTGCTGCTGCACTCCCCGATTCGGGACGTATACCTCTGTATACAAGGGTTCGACAGCCGTCTGGCCTGCCGCATCTGCAACAACACAGCGCAAAGCAGGATTAGAGCAGATGGGCCATCTGCCCACTGGGAAAGGAGAAGAAGAGGTGGAAAGAATGTGAAAGGAAGAAAGGGAGAAACGGATCGAGAAAAGAGGCACAGGGAAGGAAAGACAAGCTAGAGAGAAAGACACAGAAGGCAAGAAAGGAAACCACAGAGAAACAGACGCTTGCGGATAATGACTTCAGTCTAACCAAAAGGGCCCAAATGTGGCAGAGGCTGGTTTTCATCTGCAGTGAGGACAATGGAAGTGGTTTATTTCACTGCTCACCTACTGGGTCAAGCTGCTCGACTCCCTGCACGTAGACTTCTGAAAAGTAACTAATGCTCAACAAGTGGTGACAGCTGGTTATCCATTACCCACTTTAGCTAAATCAGTTCAGGGGCAACCCAATGGGACTGGAACTAAGTGGGTAGCCATGAACTTCAGTGTCCACAGTTTGTTTCCAACTGAAGACTTTTTGCATGCCATCAGTCTCTCTATTGCTCTCACTTTGATGCAAATACATTTAAAGAAAATAATTTCAAAAAAGTAGTATTAAAAATAAAAATCAATCCCGTTTGTAGGTGGTAATGAAGAGGCTTGAGGAACATTCAGAACCGTTTTGAGCAAAGTTCAAGCTATAATTTGCCCCCCGATTATAAACATCACAATCCCCTTTACAGGTCCATAGCTCAGGAGTTAGAAATTACAAGTCTATGCCATTCTGTACTATGCAACTACAACACAATATTGTTAAAATACTATTATAGGATGAACCAATGTCATGCGGAAAAAACGGAACAGCCAATTCTCCTATTATGCATTTGTTTACAAAGAAGTAAAAGAAAAAAAAGAAAAAGATTGCCACTGAAATTGCGTGAGGACGTGTAAGAATAAGAAAAAACAAGCGGCACAAGTGAAACAACACACAAATCAACCATATCATCTTGACTACTACAAACCACGTCACTCAGTAAGTCTCCCACTCTACTCATGCAAGTAAAATTCAGGGCTGACGTTACTTTCGATGTTAAACTTTAATCTAATTGCAGTGACTTATGTTCCCTCCCATGGTGGATTTGTGTTGTACCGTAGAAGAAGATACTTACCGTGGCAGCTGACCTCCCAGGGCCCCGCTGGGCCACAATGGCCCCCGACACAGCCTTGATCCAGCTGTGCATCTCCTCTGGACTGTCCGCCTAGTGGAGACAGACATGAAAAGAGGCAGAACGGAATGAAGGAAAGAATGAGAACATAAGGAGTGGAAATCAGGATCAGAAGTGGCGGGAAGGGTAACATGTAGTTGGTAAAGATGCAGACAAGACTGAATACCAGATTCATCAACATTAGTAAGCACTCACGTCTGAGCCATTCTTTTCATCACAGAGTCGCATACCTGTATGTAAAACGTCCTTGATGTGGTGACAACTTCAAATAGATTATCTCTCATCATAATGTCACTACAATGAAGCAGAAAAAAAACAGGATCAAATTGATCTCATCTCTATCTTTATCAGAAAAGGTAAGCACAAACCACCGAGACAAAGACATTTTTCTGTACAATGGAAAAATGTTGGGACTTGTTAGATACCTCTGCTTGCACTCTTGGACTTTGTGAACTTCTTTTAGTGGGATCATTCTGAGAGGCTCTTTCTCCTAAAAACAAAGAATTAACTTTTCATAACACAGGACAAATATTATTTATAATGCATTCACATTTAAAATGCTGTATCTAATGGGATAGCTAGAAAAGGTGCAGAGTTTCTGGTTCACAGGGGAAGAAGGAGGTTAACTTTCCAAGAAGTAGCAAACTGCAAACACTAATGGTTGCAACTTTCTTGACACAGCACTTTGATACAGCAGACAGAGAGTCTGTGTCCTTGAGGCCTGTTGATAGCCAAATAGACAGATAAAGTTGTCAAATAAGGGCAGACAAGGACAGGGTAAGGGACGTACGGTATTATCCAGAGGACAGTCTGTGTGTGTGTGTGCGTGTGAGTGTGTGTGTGCAAGTAAGAAAACCCGGAGGGAAGAAGGCATGATCGGACATGTACAGTGAAGGCATTGAATTCCACAGGCTATGAATAAAGCATGTTGGAACTCGGGGTTGTGTTTGCAGATACTTCCCCCTCGGATTCTGGAGGAAAATCAAATGTGTGTGTACTACAAATCTAAACATTCCATAAAAGCTTCATGTAACTTAATCACAGTTAATTACCAAATCTGACTTAAAGTAACTCATTGAATTCTCTTCGAGAAGAAAATATCGCCGTTTCCAGTTCCTCATCTGGGGAGAAAAAAAAAAAAGATAAAAAAAAAAAAGAAAAAAGATTCAGATTACAGAAGCACATCTTTTTATACTTCTTACACATTTTACTTTACTTTTGGGTCTTTCTAAAAGTATAGAATTGTACACATAGGAGGAGCTGAATTTTCTTAGATTATCATTATATTAATTGTAATGGAGCTTACCTACTTTATTTTTTAATTGGGTCCCTGAGCAGAACTACTGCACAGGGGAACCCATCTGAACACCAACACAAGGACAAATTAAATTAACTAATTTTAAGCAAAAAATAAATAAATAACCAAAAACAGTGTCAGTGGTTGTGTCAGTGCTCACCACAGCTCCTTGCTTGACGCAGTAGCCTGACTTGATGACATTGTGGTCCTGAGCTGGCCTCCCCAGGAAGTAAGGCAGCTGGCTGTGGGAACGCTGCATGGCCTCACGCTCAGCTCTATCTGCGCCATCACCTCCTTCGTGCTGGAGGGTGAAGGACATAAAATAATGTCAATTTGAAGTTCATTGTGAAAAGCAAACACCACAAATTGCCACTTTGGATTCTGTGATGACAAACGATCAGACAATGATCCTAGTTAACTGAATTTTGAGAAAAAGACATTGGTCAAGAAATAAAAATATTCACCAGTCACTTTGTTAGGTACACCTGTTCAACTGTTAACACTCATATCTAATCAGCCAGTAACATGGCAGCATGCATTTAGTCCTGAAGACACGGTCAAATCGAGCATCACATTTAAGTAACTTTGAACGTGGCTTTGACAGGCTGGTCTGAGTGTTTTAGAAAGTGCTTATCTACTGAGATTTTCCCACACAACCACCTCTATAGGGTTTACATAGAATGATCAGAAAAGAGAAAATATCCAGTGAGTGACATTTCTCAGAGGACAATGGCCAGAGTGCCTGGAGCTGAAAGGAAGGCAACAGTAAATTAAATAACCACTTGTTACAACCAAGGCCTGCTGTGAATACTTAGCTCATCTAACCATAAAGCAGGTGTGCTAAAGCAGCAGAAGTAGTCATGGATTCATCCCATTTTACATCAATGATCCAGGATGCTTCTGGCGGTGTAATGGTGTGGGTGATATTTTATTGCCCCATTTTGGGTTCCAGCATTTTCATATCACAGCCTACCTGAGTATTTTGGCTGACCATGTCCATCCCTTTATCTTTTAATGGTTACTTCTAAGATAACATTTTTTGAATATGCCAACGAGTTCACTGTACTCAAATCAACTCCAAAGTCCCCAAATCACAATCCAACAGAGCACCCTTGGGATGTGGTGGAATGGGAGATTCGTATCACGGATGTGTAGCAGACAAATCTGCATCTTTGATCCTATCACGTCAATGAAAACCTCTGAGGAATGTTTCCAGCACCATGTTAAATCTCTAACACAAAGAATTAAAGCAGTTTTGAAGGTAAAAGGGCATCTAAAGTTGTACTAGCATGGTGTATTTGGTGACCTGACTGGTGAATGCATAATCACTGTTAAAAAAACAACAACCTGTGATTAACATTACGACGACTGTTGCACAGATATTAAGATAATGCAGTAGTTTCAACATCAGACATTAAGGATCATTTCCTTTATCAATAAATTATGGATTAAAGTAGTTATCAAATGTTATTAATCATTTATTGGTTCAACAATAGTTTTGCACTTTAGAACATAGAGATATCAGTTTCTCCAAGATCAAAGGGAGGTCTTTAAATTGGTCGATTTATCTGACAGGTTAAAACTGTAGAAAAACAGTTCTGTGTTTGAAGCAGAAAATTTCACACGTATGAGAGCCTGAACGCAGCTCTCTTTGGGCACTTTTGCTAGGTGAAAACTAATGATCTAACAGTTGGAAATAGCTTGACTAAATCATTCTAACAGATACAATATAAAAGCAGCATTTTGGGAATAGCCTAGTTTAAAAACAAATCTACACATTTTCTTTTGAAGGATTTCCCAAAGGTGGGATAAATAAAGTACATGTTATCATATGTATACATGCAAATGTAATCAAATACAATATGTGGTTCACTGCATTCACGGGTAAAGTTTACCTGTGTTTGGGTGACTATGGGCACTCCTCCAATTATCTCAGTCTTATAGGAGACTTGTTTTTTGGGCCCTGCAACATCTGGCAAAGCCTTTTGGTTCTCTGAGTTCTGCTGGCCATCAGACAACTTTGGAACCTTAAAAACAAACAAACAAACAAACAAACACACACACACACACACACACACACACAAAAGCTTTAGGTATAAATAGCCTCTTTTTTACAAACTTCAAGCCAAGCTTCATGAAACTTTATGCATGCAAACTCTGACAAGCCTTTTATCCCCATTTCCCCTCCACATGCCCAAAACGTCATTGTCCTTTATCCCAGAACTCTGTACAAAGCAGCATCCTGTTAGTCATGCTCTGACTAACTTCCATCTAGTTCCTTGAAAGAGGAAGAAATAAAAGTTTTTCCAAGTGATAAAACATAAACCAGAAAGAGCAGATTAGAAAAGCTGAATCTGAGATGGGTGTGTGTGTGTCTTTTGTTTATCATCTCACAGTGATCTTGGTGGCTTTATTGAGAGCGTTGACCCAGTCGACAAGGTCCTGCTGATCATTGGCCTGCAGGAAGAACTTCCTCATCCCAGCATTGATGACTTACAGGTGACAAAAAAAGAGCATTGGGAACAAAAGAAAAAGTGAAAGTACATTCTTCTGTCACAATCAGGCTACACTACACCCTCTGAATTACAAACAAATACACATACAAAGAAATATTGAAGTGTGTTTTCAGCCCTTTCTTGTATCAGTGTCAGGACACATCCACCGCCACAGATTTCTCTGGAAGTGAAAAACAACTGAGCCAAGGGACTCTCCCACACACACCCAGCAGCATTTTCTCTGCATGGCGATGATGACCCAGCTAGACTCAGCTGTCTC
>NW_024582407.1:2601193-2649970 GCF_018398535.1 Haplochromis burtoni | reverse complement strand
GGGGGGGTACCAACAACCAAATATTCTCACAGTTTTACAGCCATGAACATGAGAAAACTGCATTTCAATCATGAAGAAATTTTTGGGTCAAATGCTGATTAGCTATGGATCAGGATTTAGATGCTGAAAGAAATAAAGTCTCTTTTCTCTCTGGCTTTGCCATAAATCCTTCAGTTCTGCAGCTCAAACCGTCCCTGTGTCTCCTCTATTTCCTTCTGACACCATAGCAATAAATTACATTAAAGCTGGCCTGGTAAATCAGGCGGGGGAGAGCTGTGAAAAGGCAAAAGGCAAACTGTGTCACAATGAAGATCATTCTTCCCCGTTCTGTGTATTTATTCCAGATCTTGGACACCTCAATACACTATTCCACTACTTTCCTGCAAAATAATTCTGTCTATCTGGCCTCAAGCAGATGACCAGGAGGAAATTGTCCAACAGTCTTGAGCTAAAATCTGTCCACTGTTTGTGGGAGTGATAAACTATTCGGCAGTAGTGGAATTGCAGTGGTATCTTTGGCGCTGGAATGAAATCTGGGAGAAGGGGTATCAGATCTGACTCATAGTTACACATAACAAAACAATGCATGCTGCTGGGAAATGCAGACAAAAGCCAAAGTTCACACAGTTGCTCTTAATCTTTCTCCATCGCATATGAGCTGCAAACAAAAGTCTGTTTGAGTTTTTTTAAACTATAAATTAAATGTCAACATTGCTTCACCCTATATCATGCCTTGGCTTGCTGGACACAGGAAAAGGGGAGGAGCACGATTCATGGATATCAGACAAAATTTAAAAATAGCTTCTCACGTCTGCGAATCAGGTTCTGATTAGGATGTCGGCATCCTGTCATAACTTCAACAAGGCAACTGCTGTGTACACAGCCAGATATACACATGCAGTGTGAACATATTGTCACACACTAGTATTTCCTGCTATTGAACTGGACAGATGAAGACTTAGGCTAGTAAACAAACACTGCGATGAAGGTTTACTCTTAAAAAATAAATACATCTGACAGTAGTTAATAGTTTTTATTAAATATTTTTTCCCATCTTGGCCACATGAGGTAAGAAGACAAGTACAAATAGGGCTCTATGTATTTCTTTGTTGAAGGACATTGCAAAGAGGACATCAAACAATATTAAAAAGCTATCAACACCCCATAAATTATACCCAGTCCAGGTAAAATATAAAGATTATATAATTCACTCATACAAAATGAGTGTCCTTATTACCCTTTTATTTTAACATATAAAATTAATTACCGTATACCATTACCAGAAGTGTTCATATTACACAAAGTTTCAATTAATAAGATCAACATATGGAGAAGTAAAAGCTCAGGCTACAGACTGCTCTATACGCTCATTTTCAGTTTCTTTTGTGGAGTTATTCCAAACAGGGTCATCTCAGTCACTAAACTGAGCACTGAAGCCCCACACATTCACTGTTAAAACCTTCTGCCTGCAAGAGGCAGCCAATCAGCTTGCTTAAAGGAAGGATGGCTTTAAAGCAAAAGGATAGAAATGGAATAACTCTGGAGTTGTACGGAGGCCCAGAATTAGACAAATAAAGAATATTTTGTACTAGAAATCATGCAAAATAACTCTAGTCTTCTTCTTTCCGCTGCTGCATATTCACAAGGGGTCGCCACAGCGGATGGATCCACATTTTTGATTTGGCACAGATGTTTACGCTGGATGCCCTTCCTAACACAACCCTCCCAGGGATTTCTAGACAAACGTGTTACCCACTACACTAGCTGCTAAAGCTACTCTTGTCAAGTCAAAAAATAAAACTATGGAGTTGGAAAAGAGCACAGTAGGTCCATTTTAAAGATAGTAAGTAAGAAAGTTCTTGCATAAGAGTCAGTTTTCTAATCACAGGGACCCACAAACACAGAGTAATGCGACTCATTTCTAAAGACTGCAGAATCAATGTGCATCAAGATTAGCTAACAACGCACCAGAAGAAGACACCAGCAACTTATGCCTTTATAAAATGTTTCACTTATTGTAGTCAGCAATAGGTAATGCCCCGGGATATCCTTATTAACTAGTAGGTGAGAAGAATGAGACAAAACCTTAGCAATACACGAAAGACTGTTTTAAAATAGGACAGATAATAAATTCTACTTATAGAATAGTTCAACGTGGTCAAAAAAAACCCAGGCCATTAACTGCTGGAGCATCGTGCATTTTTCTACATTAACAAACCACGCAACGCTGAACAATGCTGCTTGATCAGTGGTGGAAAAAACCTGAGAAAAGCTGTGCTTGACCATGTTGAGAGAGCAGACAAGGACAAAAAAATAGTCCTCCCTTAGCTGGATACCCTTAATATAACCTTAGTCAACATGTGGTTAAACTCACCATCATTGCTCATGTTTTCAAAGCAGTTCAGACATTTGTCAAGTTGTATTTTTATAAAGACGCAAGATGTTTTCCTGTTTAGTATGAATAATACTATGAATCATATTATCCAAGGCTCATTAGTGACATCATTGGAAAATGTGTTCAAAATAATATTTGAAATGCAAGATGTTAAAAACAAGAGTGAAGTCTTCTGTCAAAAACGTATGCTTTTATTATGCTAATATCCTGACTGGAAGAACAGATTTGATGACGTGCATTTTCTTACCGAAGCAGAATTCTGCTTTAGGCCTCAGCTTGGTGGCATCGCTGACCTAAATAAGAACAAATCCCACAGACGTTAAGTGTTCAAGCTCAACTAAAAAAATGTGAAGTCTTCCAGTATATAACCTTGTAGCTCCTTTGATGATCTAGCTTACCTTAGAGATGTATGTGAGCTTGAGGGAACCAACACAGACCGTACCAACAGGCAAGTTCTGTGGGAAAAGGTGGAAAAGAAAAATACTTGCAATAAAAAGGAAGCTCAAGCTAATGATGCAATTACGCAATACAATACACAATACACAATACAAGTGCCAGTAAGGCAGGCCTTTAGCCGTAGAAGATCAAATGTGATCTGGTCTGGGGGTGAGGTTCTGCAAAGCCAGTCGATATTATAGAGTAAGTACAGCATGTGTTGGCTGCACTCCATCCAGTTAATGTCAGTGCCTTCCTGTGTTTCTGAAACTGGGAGATCCAGATTTAACGTCATTAAAATTTAACTTTTTTCAATCTATAAAAAGAAAGAGACTTATTCAATTATTTACAATTTTTTTCCTGCTCTACATCATTTATTACTTGATGTAACAGGGCACTTAACAAATACAGCAAATCTAAATCAGATTATGTGCCAACAGAGGACATATTACACTATATAAAAAGTGACACTATGGGGCACAGAGTAGACACTGATGGCCAACCACTACAGTCAGTGCAAATATTACTGTAGTCTCTTTGGGCCCCTCTCAACAACATGAGTACATTCTATTCCCTATTTAAATGGATGAATACCTGCAGCCTGCACGACTGCTGCAAAACACACCAACCTCAAAACATGCTGATACTGATGCTGCACATGCGTGCTGGTTAACATCAGTTAGGCTTGCGCTGGGCATGTGTGAGCCACACAGCTTCTGCTGCAGGTAAGAAAAGCACCAAACACACCTCCAGCTACAAGTTACTCCCCTGTGTTGCAGTCCACAGACAGCCCTTTCTGACATGATTTAGAGGAGTGTCTGCCAATAGTTACAACACAGACACCGCATTAGATCTAAGATCCTCCTTTGTCTGTAAAATGTGCTTTCCAAGCATGTTAGAATATAATTTTTAAAAAAACATAATTTATAGAGGAGGCTCTGCGATCAGTGGCTCACAGTCAAGATACACCTGCATGAAAGCCAATCATCTATATGATAACTAAAATTTGCAGCATGTAGTTTCCCAGTTTGCCTGTACGGTTGCCCTGAGGCCACCCTCCAGTAAAGCTAAGAGCTAAGCTAACACATCTCTGTGTCTTTACCTGTGGGTTGTCCATGTACCACACCAAGCTTCCCTGTTGTGTGTCCAGTATGAAGTAACGGCGCAGGAACTTGCCGCTGTTCTCATTCTCTTCGATGTCCAGAAAGCCACAGATGCGGTTCTGTCGGTCCACGTAAGGCATCGCGCCACCGGGACATTCCCTAGCCCGCTTAGGCCGGGAAGGGAGAGAGAGGAGCGGGAGAAGAGAAGGGAAAAGCGGGACGGAGGAATTCCTTAAGGACACATTGAAAAGAGAGGAAAGAAAAATGAGTGAAGAGGGTGCGTGGTGAATTTTAAGTTTTCTTTGTGCAGAGTCTTGCTCTCCCTTTCTTTTGCTGTCTTCATCTACTGCATCTATGGTGTCTCTGCCACCTGGATCTCACTAGGCTACAACCAGTGAGGGGATCATGTGACACAAACCACAACCCCGCCTTTATCCTTTTATATCAGCCTCACCCGCTCTCTCTTCCTCTTTTTTCCCCCTGTAAAACATACTCGACACTGTCACTCTCTCTTCCACTCAGCCTAGCTTGCCCCCCACCCCTTATCCCTCTTCCCTTGGTGTCTCTCTTTTCTCACTTTCTCAGTCATCTCCTCCCAAATTCTCTCTCATCCGATTTGGCAAGCCTCTGGCCAACCCCTTCTATCCCCTCCCTTCAACCCGCCTCCCTGCCTCCGCAGCTAAGCACCGCTTGAGTATTGCCAAAAAATACCAGTGAGCTCAGTCATGTTCGACACAAAGGAGAGACGAGAGGGGAGAAAAAAAAACAAAAAAAACACAACACCTAAAGGACCCACACAGGAGAGAGTGTGCAATATTTAACCTGCTGAGTGCTGCCACATCCCTGCTGCTCTCCTTTAATGAACTGAAAAGTAAATGTTTAGACCAACACGTCTGAATGTGCGCATCTCAATGTCAGCACTCGCGTGGGTGGGTGCAG
Source organism: Haplochromis burtoni (assembly GCF_018398535.1). Classification (NCBI taxonomy): domain Eukaryota; kingdom Metazoa; phylum Chordata; class Actinopteri; order Cichliformes; family Cichlidae; genus Haplochromis; species Haplochromis burtoni. The sequence continues at coordinate 2,645,098 of NW_024582407.1, read as the reverse complement.
TGTTACTGTGGGGATATTGTCACATTAGCCTGTTTAAGCTGCTGTCTTTCTGAACCAATCCCACAATATGTGAGATGAGTCTGTGGAAGGCCGAGATAAAGCGCTCTTTTTCCAGAACATTATGAGCACTGTGTGGGTGGATGAGGGCAAGGAGGGGACAAAAGGCCCGCTTGTTGTGCAGGGAGTCTAGGCTGTTAGCATCTCAGTTAGTTTCTGGATCTACCCGTAAAATATGCATCTACCCATAAAAGTCAGCTTCTGAGTCATCCTATTTCACACACAGGCTACAGAAAGGAGCACCAGTGTCAGAGACGACCATCTTAACGCTACGTACACACCGAAGGTCAAGTGAGAGACGTTTCTGTGGAGACTGGCGACACTGTAAATAAAGTACTTTGCAAAAGTTCAGCTGAAAGCATGCTCATCCATTTTTGTGATGCAGAGAAGAATTTGACAAAAGATGAAATTAAATACACTTAAAGATAGGCAAGAGAAAAGGAGGATTATATCAAAAGTCTTAATGCAAACTAGATATTATAATAATAATAATAATAATAATAATAATAATAATAATAATACAATTAAATATGGATAACAGCTTTGTTAGCCAAGATATGTACTAAGTAGGGAATAAGGGAAAATTTTTAAAATGTATTTTTTTTTTCCTCCATACTATAACAATATAACATTAAAAAAATGATCACTCCCTTAGACTTTGTTTGACCCAAAGTGCCTTTCAATGGGGGGTTTTAACATATTTAAATACATCATGTGGATTTATTTTGTCATCACAGCATCAGGTAGAAAAATGCTTTTCATTATTCTTAGTTCCTAGCTTCTGCTGAACAGGGTTGTTTTTTTTTTGTTTGTTTTTTTATACTAGTAATTAGGGCTGCACGATTTTGCATAAAATGAAAATCACGATTTTTTGGCTTAGAATTGAGATCACGATTCTCTCACGATTCTCTTTTCCAGTATAAATATTTATTGCACTTATTAACTGCACATCAACTTCGTAACAGTTGAGACTGAACATAAAAACAATAAATAAACATAAAAACAATAAATAAACATAAAAACAACAAATGTCTCACGTTTTGTTGTTGCTGCAAAATGTTGTACTGCTTGAAATTCCGTCTCCACTGTTGCTCGACACTGCGTGTATAGAGCAGGTAGTGCAACAATAGAAAAAATAGTTGCGGGACAGCACAGTGTAGCATTTGTCTAGGGTGTTGATCATTTTCCTAAATCCCTCGTTTTGCACAGTGTTGATGGGAGCCATATCTTTGGTCAGGTGATAAGTGATAGCCTCCGTAATTTCTTTGTGCCTGCGGGAGTTCGACGTTCATAGGGAAGCGCTGTATAAGGTTCCCGTTATTGATGTTTGGGTGGTTGACCGGGACGGATTTTCTCCTGTCACTTTCTCGTCATCCCTGACGTGCTCTCCGTTGTTTTTTCCTGCTAATTTTAGCATCACACGGCACAGCTTCTGTATCATGTGGTATAAGGCTCCGCCCTTGTCATTTGTTGAGCAGGAAGAGTGAGCGCTTGTTTTCATGCAGATTACGTCCCGGACCAAAATGCGGTACAATCGTCGTCTTTTTTTTTTTTTTAAATCGTTGTCATTTGGAAATGAGATTGCACATAAGTATGAATCGAGATCGCGATTTTCTAACGATTAATCGTGCAGGCCTACTAGTAATACTTTTTTTAAAAACCCATTTTTGGCATCTTCCTTTAGCTCCTACTTGAACATAGATATCCTCTGCAAAAAGATGTAAGAAAACACTGACTGATGAACCCATGGCAAGTACCATTAAAAACATGTAATCAGCAGCCAAAATATTATAGATATAAAAACAAAAAGTGCAGTAAAGTCCAAAATAATTTATCAGCCACATATGACCAACAAAAAGCAAACCAATTTTGACTCGTCTAACAAAAGCTTTGCTAGCACTTCATTTCCTCACAATTACTTAGGGAACCCAAACAGCCGAAGTGAATCTGCATCAGTATGGCTGATGCTGGTATAGATGTGGGAACATGAAACATACAAAGAAAATACAGACTGGGTATGCAGCTTAAGCTCACAGCATTGTTTTGTTTAGTTTTTGGAAGAATCAGGTAGATATTTGAGAGAATCTAATTTCCATGCTTTCTCAAATATCATCACAGGATTAACTTTCAATCAATCAGGTGAGTCCAAGGTTAATACATTTATTTAACCCCTAATGAAATGTAAAAACTCACAAGGGACTAGATAAATAATTGTTTATGTTTTATATTATAAATAACTCGGTGAAATACAGCATTTCCTTCCGTTCTAAAAATTGCTGTAGGAACTCCTTTATACAAGGCAGGTGACAGACAGGAAGAAAAGAATTCGACCTGTGCGCTTGCTTCTGTTTGCAAAGTTGCTGAAAAGTTTGCAAATGACCAGTTGGTAGAACACCTGAAAAGCACAGCCTACTCTACCCTATTTGAATTCTAACAACCATAGTTGTTAGGGCAAATTTAGAAAAAGGTGGGGTAGTGAGATGATTGCTTCTGGATCTACATAAAATCTATGACACAGATAATATTATTTTAATTCCAACACACACAAGAACTTGTAACACGGGGGTCGTGCAAGGATCAATATTAGGGCACTGTTATTCAGCTTGGGCATCAATGATGTTCCATCTGTGTGTGATGATGTAAATGGTAAATGGACTGGTTCTTCTATGGTGCTCATTTACTCTACTTGAGCACTCGAAGTGCTTTATACAACATGTCTCATTCACACACATTTATAACAGTACTTTTTTTCGACAGTGCACGTGTATTCACAGCATCGTTTTTTAAATTTTTTAATACATCTGCAAGAATCTCAAGCAAACCCTTTTCACTTTGTAATTATAGGTAATGTGTGTAGAATTTTAAAGTGAAAAATGAATTTAGTCCATTTTGCAATAACATTGCAATATGACAAAATGTGGAACAAGTGAAGTGCAGAGAATACTTTCCAGACACACATGTCCAAGTGCTTTCTGACATTCACACTCCGGTGAACACATGAGGAGGAACTTAGGGTTTTATATCTTGCCCAAGGATACGTTGGCCAACCACCTATCTTCCAATTAGCAGGTGACCTGATCTATGTCCTGAGCCATTGCCATCCCATAAAAAAGGCCTGAGCAAGACTGCAGAGCTTGTAGTCAAGCCTTTAAATATAATGCAAAAACATTTCATATTGGTTTAAATCATGCCTTACACTCAGTATTGAGAAATCTACATTTCATTTACAGTTCGCATTTCACTAAGAAGTGTAAATAAACAGCAATATTGTTGATTAAATAAACAGTGTAGAGGAAGCATATATCTAGGTGTCACTTGAGTTCACATCAAGAAGGTGAGTAATACCAAGGCCTATTAAAACTTACTCACTGAAAGCAGGAGGGACCTGAATGCACCCACTCTTCCTGTTATCTATTGGTTTATCTCTTGTTGGATCAGGTGAGACAACCTTGAAACCAATGAGATCATATCCTCAGTAAACACAGCAAATATCCAGTTCTCATGATCAATTAACAACTTTGAACTTTATGGTAGTTTACAAAATTGCACTTTCATCGATAAAAAGATTTGTACAACTTTGCTCAGGACAGAGAAGCGGCGCCTCAAGGTCAACTGTTTAAGTGTTTATAGTTCTTTTTTTATAAAAAAAAAGTTTTTCACTACCACTGTTTTTAAAGTCAACATACATGCCCACCTCCATACTCTTAACATCAAACATTGAAGCAACAGTGGACATTTTATCAGTTCAACTAATCACATCGTATATGAAATAAAAACTGTATTTTGGTGTATAGCAGTAAGCATGACCCCCCCAAAAAAGACTGTTTTGTAAAATGGCTGATTAAAAACATGTATATGTCACAGGTCACCTGTCAATCTAGTGGGTCAACATTTAAAAACAAAACAAACAAACAACAAAAAAAACAAACGCACACACAATGACAACACAGACTAAATTCCAATGCTGTTAACCCAAGTTCTCATGAGGTCTGTAGACAAGTAATAGAGGTGGTGTAGCAAAGGTAGCACTAGCTACATCCCTAACATCTCCTGCAGAGGAAAAATGTGCATGATTATTTATTAAAATGAGCCTTCTCCTTAAATACAGATGAAATTATTTACACCAACACATTTATGGGACTGAATCTGAACTATCTGGACCCCAGAAGAAATTTGTTAATGTAGACAATAATTATTTTTTTTTTTTACTTCAGTTTCATTTAAAGTTTGTGTTTGACTTCTTTTCATTAATAGTTATCACATCTTGAATTTGATTGACAATGTTCCTTAAAGGAGAATGCAGAGAGCTAGATCTAGGTCTGAGACTGCGGTTTGGGGAAGGCCTCGGTGAGGACTGGTGGCAGCTCCCGAGCCAAGTGTTTCCCAAAGAAGGCATTCCCCAGAAGCAGTGATGACTGACCGTTACAAAGATCTTGATGAATCTGTGATGAAGAGCTGGATTTAATATGGTCAAATATATTGCACTCCTTTCTACTTTCAGCTGCTCCCTTGTCAAAGGGGCTCATCACAGTGAGTATGTCTGCATATGGGGGGATATATAATCCCCCGCTGGGGATTATACAGGACATATATAGAACATAACAACACATCAGTAATTCAACTGTCAAAATAACAAATATAAGTTCATATTAACTCACCGGAGATGGCTGTAAGCTACTATATGTTACAGTGCAAGCTACCTCTTGTGCTTAGGTAAGAGCAAATACAGAATGGACAGAGTGCAGTTTTTGCACAGTAGGTATTTTTGTGTCCAGGGTCAATGGTCATAATATCCTTACGATAATTCAGCTCCCTCGCAAGTAAATCTTTGAAAATTTTCCTTACAGGACACGCATAATTGTGCCAAGGAAAGCAATCCACAGCAGTGATCAGTAACCCAGCCTCTATTTGAGTAGCATATCTGGGTTTCTCTAGTAAGGATTCAAAACAGATCACTACCAGGATACTTAGAAACGCAAAAATTCTGTATGGGATCACACAGCACGGTTTTCACTGTAAATTAAATTTAGGAAAGATACAAGGAAACATTACAATAAATTGTTGAAAGTGCTAACCAGACTACAGTGAAGATTTACAAGTTTAAAGGTCAACCTCTTAAGATAAGATGGTGATAACAGCCCACTTCTTTCTAGGTCAAACATTTCCCAGGTAGACTGACTCTTTACATTTGCTGGAAGGCCTCACTAACACAAACACTGTCACAAGATACCCAAGTCATAAGTCAACATTTAGGACTGGACAGTCAGTATTTTGTTTTCATGGTCCTAAACTGCTGCTGTAACATCTAAAGTACCACAGCAACTGGAAATAGTAACTGCAGAGTAAAGGTTTATGCTGCTTGTGTCAGGATGTGGATTGAAAAAACGCAACAAATGAAATAAATAAAAGGGAGAGAAAACAATGGTAAGGGATTAAAGGTAATTAACTAAAGGGGCAGGGGACTTCACTTGCTCTTTGTGGGTCAGGCCATTCTAGTTCAAATAAAACAAATAATTTCTCACCAGAAACCTTTAAATAGAGCCCGGTTTCAGCCTTAACAGTTACTTGGTCACCCAGGTTTCTCGCACCACAGCAATGCCTAGTCTAGATTTTTCTATTTCCAAAGTAAGGCAAAACGAAGATGCTCAGTGGGTTTAGTCTACTAGCTGAGTCCTGCGCGTCTAAACCAAAGGATTTAGGAAACAAGAGTCCATAATCCCAGCGTAAATATAACATCACAACCACAAACTGTTAGCTAACGTTGGGTATTCCAGCTTACCACAACACGCTGACAACGGCTGTGTTAGCAGCATCAGCAGCTGTGGCTGTGGCTCCCTGGCCTCAACTTAACTGAGAACGATATGGTTCATGTTAGCTTGTACTTAGCGTGCCGCAAACTTGTAAAACGATTCGCAAGACACGGAGAATTACAATATATCTCCCCTAATACTGCTTTTTCTTTACTGCTCGACCGTTTATAACTAGCTGGGAGAAAGAAGTTTTGTCACAAACGTTAACCTAACCCCGAGCTAACACTGGCGGCTCCTGCTAGCCCGCTTCGTTAAATATTAAACGGACAACTTCAAGTGTATGAAACAACAAAGTTAGTAGCTTAATTCATTTAGTTTAACGACCCATGTCAGCTTACCCAAGTCGTCCCTCCTGTAAGTGGTGCGCTGAACCGCCGTGGATCTCGGTTGCTGTTGGGTCTGTGCTCTATACCTCAGCCCATCTCCTCCGATTCAGGACAGGGATCCAACACTCCTACTGCTGAGCGACGACCGCAGATCGTCTATTATGAAGATGATCACTCTGACGCTTAACAAAAACATCGATAGAGCTATGTCGTTTAGATTTGTATTTGTGTTTTTTTTAATATAATTTTTCTATGAATCCATGTGTAATAGGAGTATAATACAGTACAATTCGTCATATATTATTATTTCGATTAAATAATAAATAAAAACTAACACTAAATACTTAGTTTGCATCAGACGTTTGAGCAAGTATTTTTTCAATAACATGTAAATATATGTGTATGTTTATAGGTTTGATTTAATTGCAATCTGCTCAGTATAAATGTCAGGGTGACCAGATGTCCCTCTTTATGTGGGACTGGACAGTATTTTTAAGCCTTGTCCACTCGTCAGAAATCTTGGCACAATGTCCCATATTTTGACCGCTTTGCGGGACTAGCGTTGGCACTTACCCCAGTCAGGGAAGGCTTTTTATTACAGCCTCAGCCTGTCTAATGCTATGCACAACAGGGAAAGTGACAAGGTACCAAAAAAGTCAAGTTTGACAGATTTTAGTAAAAATGATGAAAAATATGATAAATAATATGAAGAGGCAGTACTGAAACCCAGAGACTGTAAGCTGGCAGTACAGCAGCTGAAATAACAGTGTAAATGGGAACATAAAAAGATTATCACATGTAACCACAATAAAAAAAAAAAAACATCTTTCTTTTCAATTATTGTTGGAGGAGCTGGGAGAGTTAGATTCAAATATAATATATCTGACTGTAGCATTGTGCTAGCATTGTGTACCACTTTCTGTCACACAAACACTGTCAAACCAGTCATATTTAAAGATTATCAAAATATTTGGTGCTTGAAAAATGAGTGCAGAGTGAGAGATCTCTACATAATAATGTGAAAATGAAGCACTGGGTGTAAACCTGGACGGAAATCAGCAGAGTAGTGATTTAGCGACATCTTACGTTTAAAGCCTGCATCGACCGAGTCCTGCGATTATCCCGTGGTGATAAATAGAAATTTGTTATTGCGTAAGATGTGTAACAAATGTGTAGAGGAAGCATATATACTATGTGTAACAAAGAAACATTTTTTTTATGCAAAAGCGCCTCATATTTTCTGTTTTTAGTTTATTTTTAATAAATATAACTTTCTGCTGCTATCTGTCCATACGGTTCACTCATGCAGGAGAAAATGCATGCAACTCCCAGGTCCTGCATCCAGATGCAGTTTCGGTAAATGTCTTATGTATGACTGTAATGGAGTTTCTGTGCACTGAAGATATTTATTTTCCATGCATGCCGCCTTAAGTTACAGCTAAGAGCTGTGTGACGCAAATGCATGCAATAATGTGCATTGCTTAAACTCCGTCTTCTTCTTTTAAGTCATGCAAAATGGAAACAGCTTCAGCAGTGAGTGGGATAATGGGTAGGCAGCTGCCACTGCCTTTCACAATTGTTCTTAGTCATAACAGCAAGCCAACCTGTTTGCAGCGGCAGATGATGGGCGTGAACAAACACAGGAACACGTACTGTCTGCGGGCTAAGAAAACTTTGAAGAGGAGGAGCAGGCGGTGTGCTGATGTTCAGCAGGTTCCTGTGAGGTTTCTCGCTTTCTCTTCACTGTGAACTTGTTACTCCCCTCGCCTGGCGGGTTGACAAACGAGGCGACAATGGCCGACGAAGAGGAGGGGGATACCTACCGGGAGATGAGGCTTTTTCCACAGCTGTGGCCCCGCCACAGGTGCCGCTCTCAGAGTGATACCTCCGGATTTCGAGCTAGAGTTTTGTTCAAGCTCCGGGGAGCCCGCTCAGGTAGGAGAGACCTCTCACGAGTGGGCCAAGAAAAAAAAAGAATAAGGAAGTTTGAGACAAAGGTGCTTAATAAGCACAAAACAGGCTTCAGCTAGCTTTCTTTAATCAACAGTTAAGGTTAAGCAAGTTATAGCAGTTACGTCTTGCTAGACAACATCTCCAAATTGCTTCCTCTGATTTCCTGTTCTCCAACCCAAAATAGTCGTCGTATCTCTTCCTCTCACATTTTGGGCTGAATTAAAAAAAAAAAAAAAGCAAATAAAGAAGCCAGTTTTTGTTTGTTTGTTTTGTTTTATACTTAATTCTGCTTTCTTGTTCATACAATTCATACAGTTCATACATAGAACACAATAATTACCGTAGTAATTCATTGCTTTGTTGTGACACACTTGTAATTCATAACCATATATAGTGGATACACCTATTTTTTTTTCTCAAAGTTACACAATAAATTGCATGGATATCGTCTTTGTCACGTCAGGGTGTGACACATAATTAAATTCACCAGTAACTGAAGTTAGCAAGTGTGCAGTTTCAGTATAATAACAATATCGGTTATTTATTTGGGTATTAGATATCGAAAGGTCTCAGAGGTAAAATGTAAAACCAATACTCGGGGACAGGGTGTTAAAATGATGCAGTGTGAGACCTCTTTCACTGTGTTAACCATGTGTCCGCGGTGACTTTCTTAAATGTCACTGTCAGGGTTTTGCTGCCTGAAGCCCGTGGCTTGCAGGCCTATATACTGCTTTAGTGGTTTGAACCACTTCCTATCAGTCATCTACACTGTTTTAACTCGGGCCGTGCTGTTTGACCAATTCACACGCCTCCCTCTGCTCTGACACAGTTTGCAGACATAACATTTATTAATTCACTGTCTTTTGGTGAGGACTTTTTTTCTTCTTAAATGGGATCAATTCATTATAGCATACAAATAACATTTGCGTTAATAGTTAATAGTTATATTGCTTGTCTACAGTTGCCACAGTAAGTGTCCTGTGTTTACCGTTAGGCTGTAATTACAGGAAATGATTGTGCAGTGGAGCCGTTAGGAAAATAGATGCCCAAAGTTATTTATGTCTCCTGCCAGTTTGCATTTTGAACTTCACCAGTTGCAAGATTATTAAATATTTCCTATAAGTGCCCGTACATATGTAATCTTCACTCAAATCTGTTAAACATATGTAAGGTTCCAAACAACCGGTTTAGACTATACAATGACTGTAATGTGTACAAAACACACTATATTGTAAACTGAACGATTTGTTGCAACAGGGGGCGCTATTTCACCTTTCCTAACAATGATCCTTAAAAACAGCACACACATCAACTCAAACGTATTACGTCACCCAGGTGTGGACTGATGGTGGGAGGCTGGGTTTATTTTGACTGAGATGATGTGAGATTAGAAATAGTGTAGTACACATCGCAAATGACACAGACCATATCTGTCATTTTACAGAATCATATTTTTTTCTTTTCTTTTTTTTGACTAGAAGGGATGAAGTTGATCGAGCTTCTGAGAAATGTCCCTTCCCAATATAAAATTGCTCCGGTGGGGAATATTAGCATGATTAATGGCAGAAGGGAGGGATGTTCTTTTCATGCTAAGTATGGTTTGTTTATAAAATATATGAGAATAAAAAGGAAATGCCGCCCACATACTTGAGAACATGCAAGGCAACAGGAAGCATAATTAAATGATAAAACAAAATAGGCTCTTTTAAGTAAAAGTGAATTATCTAAGCATTCCCTTTAAAAATGAATAAGAAACCACAGTCTTGTGAGATATTATGTGGCTAAATCAAGGCAGAAAGTTTTTGAGTAAAGTGGGTCTGAATAAAGACTGACAAAAGATTCAGTTTAATTTTTGGTGTAATTTTCTATCACTTCCTGAATGTGCATAAGAATAACAAAGCATGTACACCAATGCACTTCACGGCTCTTAGGTTATATGTGGATAATGCGCATGCTAAGATGGCCTTTGATGTACTTTGTAAATAATATGTTGTCCTCCAGATGGGTACTGTTTCGCTGTCCTAATTAGAGAGGGATAAAGTAGAGGAGGAGATAAAATGGTACAAGAGGCCAGAAAATAGAGGAGAAAGATAGAAGGAAAGGCCAAGAACAAAAAGTACGAATTAAGACAAAGAAGAGCAACAGTGAACAAACAGACCAAAGAGTGGAAAGCAAGTGAGGCATTTGTATGCAGACAAGGGAACATTATGAAATCAGCGAAGAGCAGAGAGGAGGCAGAAAGGGATGCGAGGACTGGATGATTAAGGAGGAGGAGAGGACCAAAGCAAAGAAGACAACAGAGGAGTGTCAGCTTTCTGGTAGCTTGGCTTCTTGCGGGTACTTGCCTCGAAATTACATTGATTACAGACCCTTTTAGCCTGCGATAACTGCTTGTTAAAATGTACTGAAATGCAGTGAGCTGCCCTTCCCCCTTCACTGCCCACACATCTTTAGCTACCGATGTGGCTTCTGCAGCAGCCACTGACATACCCCAAAAAAGTTATGGTTTTTGCTTTTGGAGCGAATAAAAACACCATCTATGTTGCAGTGTTCACTTATTATAACCACATTCGACTTTTTCTTTTCAAAAGTCTCAAATGGAATTGGAAATCACTAAATCATTCATTTTTAATAGATTTTGTTGAGAGCTCAATTTCTAAATCCTGGAGATAGACGATTCAGAGAAAGGATTTTTGGTTTAATATTTGCTGTGTCAATTGAAAGCTTCTAAAAAGAAAATATTTAATGTGAAATGTATTGTTTTTTTATTCCAATTACAACGGATAGATGTAGCGATGTCATGAAATGTGTGCCAAGTGATGGGGCAGCAGAGGAATCCATCTGTAACCAAATGTAGACCACATTTTAGGATCTATTAACTTATTTGACTATGGCTAGTATGTAGCAAAATACAACCACCTTGTTTCAGCTACATTTATGATGATATATGTTTTTTACATAATACCATCACATTTGAATTTATCAATGACCCTGCTGTGAGGCAGTAATTCCACCCCTAAAAATAACACGTCAGCGAGCTCTCAAAGGGTCATTGTGATTATACCTGTTTTGAGCAAAGCAAGGCATTAGGTAATGGTTAACTCTGGTTTCTGGCGTCAAAGTTTAAAAATATTGAAAACCTAGCCTACAGCACAACCTATTTCATTTTCAGTAGTGAAGTGTGAGTAAGCCATACGTTCAGTAAACTCTCCTATGTGTTGCTCTACAGGCACATTCCGAACGCAATTCATCAGAACCTGTTGGCCTGCTGTTGCTGCATTTTAAATGACCTCATGATTATGCCAGCAGACAAACAAAAGGCAACTCCAAATCCAATAATTATTCTTGATCAGCTCTGTTGCCTTGGTTTTTTAGTACACTCCCTGAAATCTTCATGAACACTCTTTGAATGCTAATTCTAAGAAACTGATTTTCTTTCCTTTTTAATAATCACACTCAGCCTTGGTAAGGTTTTGGATGGACTTTATGTGTTGCTCTCACATTAAACTGTGAAAAAGAGAATAAGACTGCATCTCTTTTTGATTATCTTGTTAGATACTGGCACTTTAATGCTTTTTTAATCTATTCGCTTCTTTTCCGTGTGATCATGCGTGTGCCTGTGTGGGTGGGTGTTACTGGAGTTGATGAGCCAGTTTCTGTTCTTCTCGCTTATTGGGAGCCCTTTCATTGGACTGAATCAAAAGTCAAAGTCTCACTTTCTCTGTTTCTTACTCCCCCTCCATCTGTCTAACAGTAACTTTGTGCAGTTACTTAATAAGCCTTTAACTTTATTAATATATGTTGAAACGCCTCGGCTGAAAATGAGCAGGATGATTACTCTGCACAGCCTCTAATAATGATGTTTACATAAAGCAAGTGTATGTTTAAGCGTGAAGTGGGAATTACATAATCACTCTGTATGTTAATTAAAAAATCCAGCAGAAGAGAGACACTAGTGATTAAAAAATACAGGTATAAGATAGATAAATTATATGTATGTATAAAAAAAAATATCATTTGAGAACAGAATTAAATAATATTAAGAGAGTCAAATACAATAATACAGGAAAATACTGACACTTGACACGTAGCACTAATGTTTGTGTGTGGACACCATATTTGTTCTCAGTCCACTTAACTTACATTGTTTACACTGGCTTACACTCACACATGCACACACACACACATGCACACATGCACACACGCATATCTGTTATTCTCAGTCCATCAGCACATTTTATCGTGCTCTGACCCATTTTTTTCTTTCCACAGATTGGACTTTAATGTGAAATAGATATGCTTTATAATAAACAGAAAATTAAAAATCACCTGTGCTTAGTAGACGTGCACAGCCAACATAAATATGCAGCAGATATCTAAAAGAGACACGCAATAATCCTAACTTTTGTTGATATAAAACTTATTTAATTATTTAGTGCGTGCGCCTGTGTGTGTGTGTAAATGGGAGAAACGAAGAGAGAGGAAATAACCATCTATCTGGCTCTTAGTACCACAGAAAGCGATCAGGAAAGGACCCAAGCAGGCTTGGCAACAAAAGGCTGATAAGAAACTTGAACATTAACAAAGTCCCAAAAGGCACAGATAGAACCAAAGATGAGCACAGAGACAGAGCACACCGAGGAACATAACAGATGAACTAGCAGACAAAGGAGGAACACAGGGCTATATATAAACACAGAGCACTAATTGGGGGAACAGGCAGAACACTAGAGGAAACCATTAACAGCAGGTACACACAGTCAGGGAAAAAGAGAACTAACTTTCAAAGTAAAACAGGAAATAGCCAAACACAAAATTTAATAGAAACATTTAATAAGAAGTCAGGAACAAAGGCACACAGAGGGAGGCATAAACATAGACACTAGGGAGACTACTACTAATAATAATAACGATAATAATCTAGATGAAATAAAACTTAGACTCCTCAGTGGAATACAGCAAATACACAAAACAAAGATAAAGAAATGTTGAATTTAGATAAAAATCAAAGCAAGAATCAAGAGCACACAATGAAAAATGTAAAGCGCTAGAACAAGAGTGAAAACAACAAAACCACCCCAAAAACCTTGTAACCAGACCAGAGGCCATGGCACTTCATCTTTCTTGCATTTTTTATTCTACCTGCCCTCACCTGACTCTCTCTCATTGTGTGTGAGTATGTTTGTTGATTTTTATAGAGATATGATTCTCACAAATGTTATGTTTATATTCTTTTCGTTGGGCCACAGTCTTCAGCTGTCTTCTTAATTTAGCTGTAATATTCAATAAGCCATAAATGGGGTTAAAACGAGGAGGGGGGAAAGGCCACTAGACAGCTGCAGTTTACGTCCGTGTCTTTTCAGACTCAGTGTGTGTACTTAATACTTAGTAATTAATTAAATTAAGAGGTGGACAGTAAAAATTCAGTATCTGAAAACCTTGTGAAATATGACCACATCTGTCTTTCCATTCCTCCGTTATAGTGTGGAATTTTTTTTTTTTCCATTTTTAAGGGGATTATAACAGTGTGTCATGGTCACGGTCCCTGTTCATTTAACTGAAATCCATTCTTGGGTTTCTGGTTTTCATATTTTCCTAATGTCTCCTGGTGTGTTTCCTGGTTTTTGTCTAACTCTGTTTATGTGTTTGTTTGTTTTCTTGTTTTTAATCATTCTCAGTTCCTGTTTTATTTTGGTAAAGAGTTTTTTGTGCATCTCTGATATTTTTGCTTCCTTTTTGATTTCTCATTAGTTTCACCTATGCCCTAAGACTTGTGTGTTTGGACTCCTCTTTCCCCTTTCAGGTTTCATATGTGAGTTCAGTTGTGACTTTCGTGTATTAATGTTTTGCTTTAGGCTTTACTGTATGATTTCTTGAGTTATGGCCATGGTGGTTAAGCTGGTATGAGGAAGTGTTTTTTTCTTATTGTTTTTTGTTTTTATGGGTCGCACATGACGTGTGCTTGAGCTATGCAATTTGTGGCTTTTATGATGCTTTATATCACTGCATTTGAGACATATTTATATACACAATACATTACCTTTTGTTTATTTTTCTTTTATTTTCCTTTCAATTCAACCATTTATTATATTAACTACTCGTTCAACTCAGAGTCACAAGCATTGGAGCCTCTCCAAGCTGATATTGGGGCACACACTGGTTCATCATCATGAAGCTAAAACAGAGAGACTGACAACCACACACTTACAACTTACAATCACCAGGAAATTCATTTTCCCAAGGGGCCACGTAAAAAAAAAAACTGGGAGGAGTGCACACATTTGGTCAATCCAATTTTGCGTAACATCAATTAAGCAGAACTGAGTTACCTTATTCTGCTTAATACTAATTTTATCTCTTATAAACATATAGGCGCCCTCCAAAACAACCCCAGTTTCTTATGTGACCCCTTGAGAAAATTAATTGCCCACCCCTGAGTTCAGCTCTTGCAGTTCATGTCTTTGACCTGCAGGAGGAACCTAGAGAAAACCCATGCAGGTATTCAGTTCATATTGGTTTGATTTACTAGCATGGAAGTTTAGGTATGCAACTGCCAAAGCATTAGCAATTTCAACAAACAGCATACAACAGTAAAAATGCATTAGATTATTAGGACTGGCGTGTATGAATTCTATGTAGTTTTTCTACTATGCGAGTGTGTGTTTGAATGATTGCATCTGCTGTGCCATATTTTTCTTCTGCTTCTTCTATTTCTTCCTTCCCCTTTACGTCACTGTGGGATTTTAACCCATGGGGATGGGGTAGAGTTAAAAAAAAATAGATGAGCATGGAGCCAGACTGGGTAGCCGTAAGAAGAAGGAAAAACTTGACTGACAGTTTGATGGAGATAAACGCAGGATGGGACTGGGAGAGAGAACGAGGACCTGAGATGGAAACAAACATTAACTTTTAATGGTATTTTCTGGAGCAAAGGGATGCAGATGGGAGGGAGGAAGGGAGGAGGAGCAAGTGAGTAGCAGACAGTGTAGAGAGACTGAGAGAGAGAGGCAGAGAGGGTAATACAGGAACAGAGAGAGAGAGAGAGAGAGAGAGAAAGAATAGGAAAAGCAGGCAGACGGTGAGAAAGAGGGAGGGGGAACTGGCAAGGGGGAGGGCTGGAGGCAGAGAGGCTGTGTGTCTGGAAGAGGCAAGGATCAACTCAAACTGCTGATAATATTCCCTGGGTCAAGTCATGGAACATGACAGTAAGTTTCCTCCTTATATAATAAGCTGTACTTCCTTGTATATCTTTCTATTTTTTAAATGATCCAGTGTCTCTCTGACTTTGTGTGTCTGTGCAGCAGTAGCAGAAGCTACTGGGTCTTCACCTAACATGCTGTCCTTTGCTTTGGTTGTCACCTGTTAGCCTAGGATTGCTTTACATGTTAAGTGTAGGCATAGGCTGTAAATCCTGGGTCTGTATCACCTGAGTTATGAAACACTCTGGTTAAAATGCTCGTGTTTAGCCGGAAGAAAGAAATGAGCACACAGTGGGGGAAATAAATGGGGGTCAGATAGCTCTTTAATGTCCCCATTATTAAAGCCTTTAATTATTTTGCAACTTTTGTATGAGAGTCTGACTTTCTTCAGGCTCGAGCAGTTTTTCTGGTAACGCTTTGCATTGTTTCATTATTTAAAATAAATATGCAGCGCATACCAGTGACAACACCCAGTCATGCAGTATATGCTTGAAAACTTGAGACTCAAGCATCTGTTTGGAATATTAATAAGATCCTATTGTTATTGAGTGTTGTAAAGGACTAAATGACATTAAGGGTTTCCATATCTTCACTTAACTATACCTCTAGTGTCCTGGTAGGTTCAGATTTGTTGATGACAGAAAGAGTTTTTGGCAGTGCTCATGAAGCACCGATCGTTGTGTACTTAATGTAAAAAGAAATGATTGCTTTTGAAGTCTGTTCACAGTTGCATTATAGCATTAGGGTTTCTCATATGACTGAGTGAAGACTGCATCTAATGGCTGTAACTTTGTTATAAATATTTCTATAGAGAATAGAAAACTTATTAAGGATAATAATTCCTAATGTGCTTGGCTGGAAGCCATCTTGGGTGTGCTAGCCAACATGACAATGGTAAGTCTGTACATTGGTTGGTGTCACACACAACACGAGGGGGCAGGCAGGCTATATCAGTCCCATGTTATCTAATGTAGTTTAATTACTGTTTGCTGAGGTTGTCATAACATATCACAGTGTTTAATAGCCAAAGCCCCTGCTGTCATGCCTCAATAAATCAAGACAGAAATTTTGAACAAAGACGATTGTTGCTGTCCTAGGTAAGCTTTACAATAAACTGCTTTAACCATCCTTTAATTGTGTGATTTTGCCTTCACTGGCAGACTTGTGCTGAGACCCAAATGAGTACACAAAATATTATTGCTGCGGTGAATTTGTAAAACAGTGTTTTGCAATGCAAAGCAGCATCTGCGTGTGTGCGTGCATTCATATGCATATGTTTGCACAGACCATAGTTGGTCATAGTGCTACTGTGTGGATATATTTCCTCTGCCCACTCTTGAATGCATGTGTTTTAGAGAAAACACAAGGTCAGTCTGCAGATTTGCACACGCTTGTATAACATGAGTCATTTACTACTGCGTCTGCAGTCTGCACTATATCGATGCAGGTTAGACTCCTACAGACTGTTGATAACACAACAACCTCTGCACTCAGCTGCTAAAGTTGTGATGACCTTTCTGAGGGGGGAAACCACACACACCTAACTTCAGTTATGCCACAAATGCCACTGTGCTTGTTTGTGTTTCTCTCTCAAACATGAATATTTAAATTACAGAGGAGACTTGACCTGGTAAAACAGCATAGTTTCAGACTGACAGTTTGACGTACTTGTTTGACAGGTACACCAGATAAATCAGTACAACTCTCTTAAGTTTTTAAAGAGAATGATCCTCATGTCACTCTTTGAGCCACTAAGATATCATCATAGGGGAGAAGATGTTTTATTATTTATTCTGTATTTTAAACCTAAACTGTTTTATGGTATCTAACCTTTTTAAGAAACCATTTTCAAAACAGCTCTTACTGTCAGTAAGAGCTAGCATGACAATGGCCAAAGGATCATCATCAAGCGGCGAGTCTACTCTAAAACAAACCATGTTTAGCCTTCAAAAGAGAAGCAATGTCCTGACTAACAGCCACACAACACAACTGAGCAAACATGACTGACGTGCTTAGGACAGCTGTTTTTGTAATTAACAGCAGCTCTTGGGTAAATCCAGCCTTATATAGTTAGACTATTGTGTCCTCTTAAGCCTTCACATCACACACTTTTAAAACAGTCGTGCCATTGCCATTTTCTCTTATGTGCAGTTGCTCTTACATTTTCCTGCCACGGTGGCCATTATTTTATGGTTATTATTAAAGACCCCACAGGACATTAATGGTCTTTCCTTCAGCTCTTTTGGTCCTCATCTGTGCCTCTTTCTCAGCCTTTCTCGCTCTCTTTCACCTCTCTCAAGCTCACGTTCTCTTAAGCTCTCCGGCTGCCTGTCTGGCAGGATGTCAACTATTGATTTATACAGGCAACATTTTAACAGTGATGGCGGCTTATGGGTTGTGCCAAACAGAATACAACAAACAAGAGATCAGATTTCAGACAAGCCTGCTGGCAGATGGAAAGAGGGATGACAGTAGCCTTTACTGTATTGTTGCATTATAATATTATACAGTTAATATTACCAGTTAAAAATGCTTTTATTAGGTACATAAGAGGGTTGAGAGTGGAGAGAATAGGCAAACTTGTGTTTATAACACTGGATATTAGTTAGATTCAGATGCTGCATTGAGACTTACATCCATTGTGTAGAGATGAGATGATCATGAGCAGAACTACATTTGTCCAATATTAAACTATGATTTTTTTATTATCAGCAGGAAAAAAACTATAAAACTGGAAATTTTTTCTCAGTACTTAGTGGCTATGTACTGTAAAAACCTAATGAAAGAAGAAGTAAGTTTGAAGTGAAAGTTCACTAAAGGCCTCCCTCTACCGACACTAAAACTGTATCCACACTTGGTGCTGACCAAAAAGTTGGCATATTGATGGAATCAAAATGTGTTACAGTGCAATGGAAATAGTCTTAATGGGTAAATGCTGACATACACGAAACACGTGACTAAAAAGTCCAGCTTCCGCTGCACCAAACTGATGAGGCAAAGGCTTTCTCAAGTTATTACATGAAACAAACGCAATTACCAAGTTTCTTCTTAACCACTTCTACTTTGTTTTCAACATTGATGTATTAGAGAGAACTGTTTTCCATCATTTGAGGTTTGACTGGCACTTATTCAATCAACAATGAGATCTTATCACACTGTCAGTTTCTGTAATGTTTTAACGATCCATTTGGAAAATAAGTGTGCCCAACCCTTAATATTATTATACAGCAGAGCTGCACAGTATTTGTTCAATAATTGAGACTATCTTTCATGTTTTTTCTGGAAATTTTATTTAAAAAAATTCTAATTATGCATGAAAATCTGGCTATAGTAATATGCTGAATGAGAAAATGATTTAAGGTGGTTTAATACTGCAATATCTCCTAGTCTATGCAAAAAAAAAAAAAAGCTGTTTTACTGAATTCTACTGAACATTATCAAACCTGGCAAAGATGAATAAGATACTGTAAGTGTTGCTGATCATATATTTTACAGACACTATTTTAAATGAATGAAACATCACAGAACTACAGAGATTGACTAGTTTTACACTGAGACCATTTAAAATAAGTTCCTCTCTTCTCAGCTTAGTTTGCTTGTATAACAGGGCCTGTTCCTTGCTGAGTCACACCTGACTGTTATGACAGTTTGCAGTCTGAATCATGATCCTGGTTCAGACAAGTCCCGTCACTGACTCTTAAAAAGGTTAGTTAGATTATAACACAGAAAATCCATTAGGTGAACTTCACATAGACCTCCTAAAACTGGTTGTGCTGTGCATGTAAAGGACAGCCACACATACAGAGTTATGAAAGCGCAAAATAATATTAGGTTAGGACAATTTTCTTAGACTGTGCTCTGGGGGAAAAAAAAAACTTTGTTTAATAAATAAATCAAGGGGAGGGGAGAAAGGCTGTGAAAAGAAGCACTTAAACAATTATTATCTCTTGTTCTGCTGAGGCTACTACTTAATATTTGATGACTCTCTTCCTTTCCTCTGGCCCCTTGCCCCCTTCACCTCTCTTGTCTCTCCTTTTGCTGTTCCGGTTAGAGAATTGGTCAATCTCCCTCTGTTAATCTCAGTTATTTAGTGTCAGGACAAGCAGAGTCCATTTCCTGAGGCGTTACCTTGAGAGATTCATTCTCATACTCAAAGCTGAGTACTCTTGATTTCAAATAAATCCCTAAAAATCTTGCACAGATTTACAGCACAAGTATTAATTTCATCTAATCAAAATCTTGTGTCTGATCAGTAATCTGTTTTTCAGGTAGTTTACATGTGAAATGTGGCGATGCTGCTTTCATGGCATGTTTTGGTCATTTCACTGCTCAGTTCAGTTCATTTTATGTTCACAGCAAGGCCCTTTATATTGTAAAATAAAGGCCTTACAATAATAGGGAGAAAACACCAACAATTAGACAAATCCCCAATGACTAAGCGATTAGCAACAGTGGGAAGGAAAAACTCCCTTCTAAGAGGAAGAAACCACCAGGAGAACCAGAGGGACAGACATCTGACATAAGCAGTTGGGGTGAGGAGAGGGAAACAGGACAAAAGACATGCTGTGGAGGAGAGCAAGAGATTGATAATAACTAATGATTAAATGCAAAGTGGTGTATGAATAGAGAGTGGAAAGAGTTCGATGAGGAAGAAGCGCTGTGTCATGGGAAGCCCCCAGGAGACGAGGCCGATAGCAGAATAACTACGGGTGAAAAAAGGAACAGTATGCATGCGGACGTTTATGGGATGCTCAGATTAAGCCAGCAGTTTGGAAACAAGTTACAGGAACGCAGTCTGATTGAGATCTGGTTACTGACACTTTGACTTCATAGTGATACTTGCATAAAACCAAACATTAAAGCAAAGAAACCCCACACTTAAAGCTGAAGAACTGAAAGTGGCAGCACTGAAGGCCTAGCATTAACAGAAAAAGTACAAATATAGCCACCAGGCCAGAGAAGTGAAGCCCCTGCAGAGGTGCCTCGCAATCCCTTGAAATAGAGTCACTAAAAAAAATCAGTTTTCATGAAACACTAAATCAATATAATGTAAAAAAAAAAAATCTATATAATCTCATTGTCTGAACTCACTCCTTCAGTGAACTTGTGATCCTTTTGAAATGAATCCCATCAGTAAGTGTGTATTAAACTGCAAAGAAAGGTATATACTTCGAATCAGGTTTCCAGGGTCACCAGCTCCACCTTATCCAAATACGGTCACTTCTGACTCCAGAATTCAAGTGCACACGGTAGTCAATAAACCAGCTGGTGTGACATCAGGATGAGGGCATCTCTATTGGAAGCATACATAATGTCTGCTATTGTCAGCTGATATTTGTCTGTCTGGTTCTAGAGGCAACACAAGCTCTACTCTTTGTCATCATGGTGTCTTAATTGTACTTGATGGTTTCAGGCAGGGTCAAGGCTCTGTGCATCAATATAAATGATACCCAAGTAGTGCGTGAGCGCACGTATGTGCGTGTGTGTGTTTTAAGGCAGATGGGCAGTGAATGATAAAGCTCATGAAATTCAAAAATGAAAATTGTCCTGCACTGAGAACAGAGACACCCATTTGAAAATATAGAATTAAAAATAACTATACATAAAAATGCATAAAGGCGTACATTAAAATATAATATCCCACCATACATGCTAACATTAATCTATGTAACCTTGTGTGTAACCATAAAACCACGCACATACAATAAACTCAGTAGTCAATGTTTAAAATGACATCATCTTTATCCTTTTAGACCTCATGTCTTTTTGTTGGGATGAGCTGAAATCAAGCTTGTTTCGGGTAAGGATTCATTATCTTCAAATCTTTTTTGGCTCAGTTTTCATTCTTTTTTTTAGCTAATTAGCTAATGCATGTCTGACTCTGATCCATTTTGGACAGAGTCCATATATGTGCATCTCTGTGCATTATTTCAGTTATTCTGAATCTATGTGGATGGCTCCACTGGTGGAGCATAGAGCCTCTGTGGGTGGATGACCAAAGGGAAAATACTAAGTTCAATGAATATCATTTATCTATGGAAAAAAGTTACCTCATGCTATTGTGCTGACATTTAACTGAAATGCAACACGGATCTTTTTCACTGTTAATAATTAATTTTAAAAATGCGGTGTAGGCAAAAACATAAGAATCTTTGGATTATGGGAACCAAAGGAACCAGTGAAAATACCCTCTGAGACTGAATGTTGTGCTGTCTTGTCTGGAAATCAGTGTGTGTGCTCTCAGTAGTATTATCTCTGTCCTTTAACACGTGTAAATGTGCTCCAAATTCAGTATGTGTTGTGGGTACATTGTGTAAATGACATTACCTCCCAGTAAGTGCTAACATAGTCATATTCTGCTGTTAACCTCTCTAAGTACTTCCATTCTCATTCTCAGTTTTTATCCTCCCACCTCTTTACCGGCTTCCTTCCTGTTCAATTATCCATTTCCATCTGATTCGCTAATGACAGCCCCATAACTGTGTGGTTGACTTGGCAGCTCCAAAGCTAAATGTATACTGAATGGTAACACTGCATGTTACCAGCACAAAAGCAATTGAAAGGGGTCATTTGTTAATATGGTGGATCAAGAAAATGTCACATATTCTTTGGACTTGATGGCATCCGTGTCACCTTAAGAACTGAGTTAGAGTTAGGTTGAAATAAGCCACAATCAAGGGGCAGGTAATTGGGTTTTATCGAATCAGAGCAGAAAAGAAGTGGTGAGTGAGTCTGCACACACACACAAAATCCATACACTGCTTCATTTTTGTAACAAAACTTCCAAAATTAGTTTTGTTTAAAGGTCAATGTTGGCTTTATTTCTCATTCTGCCACAATCCTTAAGAACAATGTTCTCTGTGCTGTGGCTGCTTAAATGCCAGGACTGCATGTGGCTTCCTGATGTTTAATGACTTATGGGGAAATGGGATCAGGGAGCGAGGGCAGCACTGCCACATAGAAACAGAATTATGAATGGAACAAGAACAACTTTGTGACAAATCATCTCCCAGTTAACCTGAAGTCAGTTTGCTTATGCTTACTTTGCTTAACACTAGATGGCAGTCTTGGCCCAAATGGTAAGTCGTTTCGTGTCCAGATCAGGCAAGTTTAATTTGCTCATGCTGCTGCTGTGTGTGTCTGTGTGTGTTTGTGTGTGTAGAGAGTGGGAGGGAGCGTGTGTACTAATGGCTTATTTCTGTCAAGCCCTGTTCTGCAAGGTCTCAACTGACACTGTGTTGACAGTAATGATGGCCAAAGCTCTCTTTCTCTTGCGCTTTCTCTTCTATAAACACAAACACACACACACACAAAGACAGACACACACAGTCACACATGCATGCACACACACACGTTAGTTGACTCTCGTGTTGAGAGTCAGTGGCAGCGTTTGACTCAGTTTGCCACAGTTTGCCACAGTTGTCACTGAGCAGTGATGTGTGCTCTTGTGTCTAATATTAAACAGATATTACTTGTGTGTGCTGCAAGTAGAGCACCTAATGACAACACTAGACTGACTTTGCGCTCTTTTGAATGACTCACTGCTGGGTTGGTTCAAGATTCACTACTGTCATCTTCCTTTTTAATAATAAATTGCCTGCAGGGTAAAGCCTACTGCTTTTCCTCTGGAGCTGGACTGTAAACTCATTTATGTATTAATTATAGGCTGTAAGCTAAATATATTGTCATTTCCCAAGCCTGGTTTCTGAGATAGGCTCTCAGATGTTTAATTATTGTGCTAGATGGTACTATTGGGCTGCTGGAATGTCAATAAAATAATATTTAGTGTGACTATAAATCCACTGAGTGGATTTGTTGCTAAGGAGGACCTTAAATTTGGTCTAAAAACAACTGATATGCACTGCCACACAGGTTTTAAATGCCACTGTATAACGTATTGTGCAGTAAGTACACTACATATCATATTAGCAATGTAGCAACTTATTAATGCCATTATTATCATCTTTTTGTTTCTTGTTATATATTTTTAATATTGGGTAATATTGTAAAAGACCCATCACAAGTTCCAGAAACACTGTACTTGCTTAAAATTCACAGGCACATCCAGTAGAAAGAAAATCTGTCATAACTCTTTGGAATTACCTGGTTTTCTAGATTCATTGGTTCATGAAATGTGATCCTTGAGTTACTAACACACACAATTTATACATATTTATAGAGCACACTCATTTGACGTCAAAGGATAATTTAACCCTTGGATTTAATACCTGCTTCAGCCTCCTTTGTAATCTCAAACCTCAGGCTTTAGAGGAACCTGCAGGTCAGAGATGGCCAATGATCACAGGGGGAATTTTGGACCATTTTGTACTTACAGGACTCCTTCAGTGGAGTCAAATTTCAGGATGTGAAAGGCTCTAATGAGGTCATGCCACCACATCACCCATTTATGGGAAGTACTCTAGGTTGAAATAAATTGGATTTAATATTTAAGGTAAATGTCCTGCTGCAACACACAACTTATTGTGCACGCCCAGACATAATTTTGCATGATACCAGCTTTTCCCACCCCTGACTCTAATTGCTTTCTGTTGCTGTCATTAGCTTAGCATTAGCTGGAGACGTTTTCCAGCCTGCTCTGTGAAGAATTCACAGATGGAGAAACAAGTTAAAATATTTATATTCAAATGCACAACATACACAAACGTACTGGGCCTCCTACACATTGCACCTTACACCTATTCAGCTCAGCTTATTGGACTAAGAAAGTGTAATGGGTTTCCGTGATTGTTGTCCACGGAAACCTATGCCATGAAGCTCCTGGTGCACAGTTTTTGTGCTCATGTTAATGCCAAGGGAGGTTTGTAACACTACAGTTATTGAGTCAGCAGTGTTTGCAACTTTTACGCACAGCTCTCGGTAATCCCACTCTGTAACTTTACGTGGTATGCCAATCTGTGGCTGAATTGCTATGGTTCCGAAAGACTTTCACTTTGATAAAGTAACACTTACAAGTGATTGCGGAATAGCTAGGATGGAAGAAATCTCACAAACGGACTTGTTGTGACAGTAGAATGATAGCTCAAAGTCAGGGAGCTCTTTAAAACTATGTCTTCTTCCACAAATGTCTGAAAAACAGACCAAGGGCTGAACATACAGAAATTGTGAAATTGCATCCAGGAACTTGTTATGCAACAGTGCTAACCACCATGCCACCCTGCTGCCCAATGATAATTATAATACTCTATAAAATTGCAATTAAAAAACGTAATTTTGTATTTACTGGCGTTATTTTTTTCTCTAATATTAAAATTTGTTTGATGATATGAAACATATAAGTGTGACAAGGATACATGTGTGATAATACTGCAAATGACTGCATAATGTGGTTAAAAAAAAGAAGACAATACACAAAAGTTAGATAGATACAATAGTTACAATATGAATTTTAACAAAAGCTGTGTAATGCACTAAGGCTACAATATTGGTTTGTGAAAATAGTTATGTAATTGAGTCACATTCACCTCAAGTTTCACTGGAGCGCAGTTCTAGGTTAGTGCCATCATTTCGTGATCTGGGCCGATGTAAACCAGCGGCTGAGAGTGTCGGACCCCTTCGCCCTTTGACCCCAGCAGCGTCCCTAATCTGCATAGAGGAATGAGAGGCATTTTCAGCCGCTCACAGGAGGAGGAGGAGGTGGTGGAGGGAGGGGAAGTTACGACGTAGTAGAGAGTGAGTGAGAGAGTGAACCAAGTTTCCAGTGACTGAGCCATCACGGCGTAAAAACTTCTTTGTTTTGAAATGAACTCGCTTGGCGGCGGAGGACGGGGTTTATGCGGAGATAGAGAGCCGTGATAGCGGGTTCGGGGGCCCGGTCCGGCCCGGTGCTCAAGCCGAATATGGGTCAGACCGCCGTGTCTGCCGTGTCTCAGACTGCAAGCGGTGAGTGTGTGTGTGTGTGTGTGTGTGTATACGTGCAGTGTGCAGTCTCCCTTCCTCTTGTCTCTCTCACACACAATCCGCTATCTTTATTCAGGAAGTCTTCTCGTTTTTTGTTTTCGTTCTTTCACATTTCTGTCGCATAACTTCGACACAGTTCAAACAAAGCGCAGCGCTAAATACCGTTAACGTCAGTGGAAGTTTGCTAAATAGATGTGTGTTCATTTTATTCTTGCATCATTTTACGCCGTGTGTGTGTGTGTGTGTGTGTGTGTGTGTGTGTAGGGGGTTTCTAAATTTATCGTTGGCTCTGCCAACCAACTGTTGTATAGCAGAAAGAAAAACTAGTGAAACAGCCTGTCTTAAAACAGGATGCAGTGTTGTATAACCCAAGAGCTGTTTAAAAGGCTGGCTTGTTGTAACTAGGTAATGAAGACTTTATGTATTTAGCAGCCAACTTGACATTGGTCGAGATGATCGGAAGGAGCGCAGATTAAACTTGTAACCATTTGCCCCTACAGTAGACCCCAGATCGAGCTGTCTATCTGAGCACAGTAAATACAGTCACGAAGCTGTTGAGCAGCACTCAGTGAGTCAACAAGTAGGCCTGGTCATTTTTATGAAGAGCAGCAGGAAATGCAATATTACAGAAGATATTAATTTTGGATAAATGAGAAGTGCTGGAGTTCTGAGCTACGTTTAAACCTGTTATTATTTAAATTATGGATTAATGTAACTCCTTAGTGAGTTAATTATCTCCTTAATGAAGACTTCTTCAGATTTCTTTCTAGTTTTTTAGGTGCACCATGCTAGTACTGGATTTGACCGCCTTTTGCATTTATAGCTACCTTAAGTCTTCGTAGCATAAATTCAGCGAGGTGCTAGAAACATATCTTTGGTGCATAATGACATGACAGCATCATGCAGTCATCATGAAGATTTGCCAGTGATGTGGATCTCCTGCTTCACTGTGTCCCAAGACCTCAGTTGGGTTGAGATATGGTGACTGTGGAGGCCATTTGACAGTGTCATTGTCATGTTCAAGAAATCATCTTGAGATGATCTGAACTTTGCAGCGGGGCATGCTTACACTTTGGTTATAAAGGGATGTACATGGTCAGCAACTATATTCAGGTAGGCTGTGGCATCTAGATAGCGCTATATAAATACAGGCCATTTACCATTTACCATTTAAATGGCACTCAGAGACCCAAAGTATGGACTGACATTATACCACACACTATTAGACCTCTGTCACTAGCCTGAACTATTAATACAAGACAGGCTGTATCCACGCTTTCAAAGTTTTTAAGTTCTAACCCTGCAATCAGAATCAAAACGTCTTCAGACCAGTTAATGTGTGTCCGATCTTCTCTTGGTGAGCTTGTGC
Organism: Haplochromis burtoni; assembly: GCF_018398535.1. Classification (NCBI taxonomy): domain Eukaryota; kingdom Metazoa; phylum Chordata; class Actinopteri; order Cichliformes; family Cichlidae; genus Haplochromis; species Haplochromis burtoni. The sequence goes on along the minus strand of NW_024582407.1, from coordinate 2,618,466 downwards.
AAACTGGAGCCTAATTTTTCTGTTCTTAGCTGGTAAGAGTGGCACCCCGTGTGGTTTTGTGCTGCTGTAGCCCATCTGCTGCAAGGTTGCATATGTTGTACTTTTAGAGATGCTCTTTTAGATACTTGAAGTTAAAACAAGTGGTCATTTGGGTTATTCTTGCCTTCCTGTCAGCTCAAAGCAGTCTGAGGGGCAACACCAAAGTGTTATCATTTCAAACTAGGAATCATGCAGATTTTGAAGATTATGAAGCTGAAGCTAATAGAAAGAAAAGGAAAAAATACTCTTAAATGAAACAGTCTAACCATCAAGTGTTTATCAGCTTTATAATGACATTGAAGCTTATTATGAGCTACAGATTGAACAAAAAGAGTAGTTTGTGTTCTTTCATCTGCATACTAAACTGCAGCACTGATTGTTCATTGGTTAATCTGTTGGAGTTCTTTGTGTATCTAATTCCCAGAGTCATTTTAATCAGCTTTTTTCATATGCAACACTGGCAAATACTGAACCCGAATGCTTTGTTTTTACAATCAAAGCCTTTTTTTCCCATCTGTAGTCCTTGGTCGGTTCGTTGAGCCATAAAGGTAGGCACTTCACGTTCAATCACACTTTTTATGGGAAGGCTTAAAGGCAGTGAGGTAGAGGATGAGACACATGACTCTGGATGAAAACAAAACTAAATCTGTTTTATGGCTCTGTCAGCATTTAAACTAAAACTCAGACTCAACTGTAATGCACTTTAGTCAACATGCAAAGGAACCTGGTGGCTATAATAATGATCTATACGTCCTGCATGGTTACATTACGACTTCATAATGATGCGGTGGGCTTTAAATGCTGAATCTACAGCACTAAGAGCAGAAGTGGAATTCTTTCTCTCAGGGTCTTATTGAAAGATCATTAACATAATACTGAGATCTCTGAGCTTCTCTACCGAAGTTAAAACATGGTCGGTTTCCTGTTTGACTGCTTTTTGCTCTGTTACTCCAGACTTAGCCTGAGCTTTGAAGTCGTGCAAGTATCATGAGTTGAGCTCTATAATGCTTGTCCAGCCTTTGCTGGAGAAAGATTTGGAAGAAATGACCCAAGTGTTAAAACTGCAGAGCCCAGCGCCGCCCCTCCCTCCACTCTTGTCCAGCACCTCTTGTTGCCTTGTCTTCTTCTCTTCCTTTCCCTGTTCCTTCTTTCTTTAATCCCACATTTTCTCATGCCCCACCTCAGTGTCCCTTTCCCCCTGTGTTTCCCCTCTTTCATCTTTTCTTCTTCCCTTTGTTTCTTTTTGCCTCTTTCTCCCCCTCCATCCCTCTTCCTCTGTTTGTGACGCTTGCTTCTTCCCTCCCCGGTGACTTGGAGTGAAGGAAGGAAGCCTCTCCCTTTTCCCTCCTCCTTAACACATGTTCAGGCAATAATGTCTGAAAAGAGTTTGCTGGCTCTGTCACAATACATCTCTTTTACCCTTAAATATTATATCAGGCGATACATATAAGACTTTGCAGTTTGTCAAGGCAACTGGCAACTGAAGTCTCTTTTATTTGGTCGTCTGTTGTCTCTGAAGTTGTTTCTAATTATCCCACCCAGCTGCAAAATATCTAAGTCCTGACTCACCCATTTTGCATGACATTGCATTTCAGCTGTTTCAGTGTAAAATTCATTGTGGAACAATGGAGTCGAGTCAGCATCTGTAATGTGTAACAACATCCCAGAATTAAACTGAGATTTAGAGGTACACAGTTTAATTTCAAGAGATCAAATACAGCACTATTTTAAAGCAACTGTCAGTTACAACAAATACTGACAGCATAACATATGTTGCTGTTAAACAGCAGATTGATGAACTGAAGATCTTAATTCCTCTGATTTGGTTTCCTAAAACCTGATTTTGTTGATTTATGATGGTGTATATTTTTCTTAATAGATACAATAGATTAAGGCCTGGCAAGATCGACTTTAAAAAAAACAAACAAAAAAATTTTTTTAGTTGAAAAGAAGTCAACATGTTTAAAGCTGTTATCTGTTAGTACTTACCTTGTTGACAGTGTTCGACCTATTGGCAAATAAGATTGGCAGTGGTGTTTATCTGTTTGTGTAATGTAATGAACAGCTGAAACGTTTGCTGTGTTTGATGTAGCAGTCATTGAGCATTATTTCTGCACATACAGTAAACTAACATTGTCTGCCTCAAGGTATTATATTTGTCACCGTTATATTTGACTATGTAGACGTGTCAGTGGGCTTGAACAGGAATGGGACAACTGTGGTGTTCACCACAAAGAGGAACAAGCGCGAAATAAACAATCAAACATTTAAAAAGTAGCAAAAGAAGCACATACAGTGGGTGCAGTGGAGAGTTTTCATATTGTTTCATATATTGTTTTCATTTTACCCAGTGTCACTTCACAATAAAGAAGTTTTTTATATATATATATTGTGTCTTCTGGGGCATAGGCTAAGCTAAAAAAAGCAGCACTAACACAAGCGATAGAGTCCCAAAGACTGGTTATTCCAACTATTTTTAATCCTGCCTCCCCAGTTTACAGTATACAGTATAGTACAGCGGTCCCCAACCCCCGGGCCTCGGACCGGTACTGGTCCGTGAGTCGTTTGGTACCGGGCCGCGAGAGTTGAGGCTCAGGCGTGAAATGTATGGTTTTCAGGGTTTTTATCGGTTTTCAGTGTTATTTTGTTATTGTTTTTATCATTAACTCTGTTTCCTGGGTCTTTTCACGTGTGTTATGAATAAATCTTCTTTTTTTGGTACCGGTACTAGTTTTATTTTGTTGTATTTATCCGCGACACCTTAAAGGCCGGTCCGTGAAAATATTGTCGGGCATAAACCGGTCCGTGGCGCAAAAAAGGTTGGGGACCGCTGGTATAGTATACATCGCTAGTCCCATAAGGTGCCGTCACAGTGTTCACAAACCTAGAAATTCTCAAACTGTGCTGAAATGAGACAAGTACAGATAAATGAGATCGTCCTCTTTTTTTTTTAGTTGTTTTATTTAGAAGTTGCCAAATCAGCTCACTGATTATCAGATCCATCTCGCACACAAGCGAGCAACTTCTTCTGTCACACTAACACTGTATGTCCTCCTTCACTACACCCATGACTCTTCTGAGGTTTTCCTCTTTTCTGTCTGCATGGCAGCTCCATATTCAACAGGCTTTGTCCAGTGTCCCTTCCCTGCACGTGTCAGGTCCATCTTGTCCACAAACAGCTCAAGCTGGATTGTCCCTCTGATATACTACTTTCTAATCATTTCCCTCTTAGCCACTCCCAGTAAAAATCTTAGCATTTTCAACACCGCCAAGTCCAGCTCCACCTCTAGCGCCACCTCTGTCTTTTTGTTAGTGACATCTAACCGGAACAGTGCACCCTTAGGACTGGCTCCTATACATTTTGAATCCCAGTGAAAACATAAACTAATCAACCATCATGCAATCTCTCACTAAAGAACAAACAACAACCCTGCAGCTGCAGGTTCAATTACTGTGGAGAAATTGTTAAAGTAGCTAATATCGACCGTATATTCACTATTTTCTGTTCCACTACAATGTAGCTACAGTAAATCGCCAAGTTTTTTTTTTCTTTAAATGTCGATAATAGTCGTATACATAAAGATGGAAATCAAGAGTTATTTAACGGTTGCCCGCCTCCAAGCATCAGCCTCTGGTCAGTTGTTTGGGGGACGGAATGATTGGAATTTCTGCAGAGTGAGGTGAGAACAATAAATTAACTGTAGGTGTAATTTTCTCGGAAAAGATGACTTATTGTTGTACTTGTGAGATCTCTGCCGTTGAACACATTCGGTGTAAGTGTAAGCACCTCATGCATGTGTCACAGCAATGCAGGCTTTAGATTTCCTGCATTGCTACACAACACAGCATGAATCTCAAATCTTCCCCTTTCCTTATGATAATTACATAACTGTGAAACCAGGAATTTGAAAAGACTGTATTACAATCGGTTCCGAAAAATGGGAAGCAGATGAATCTCTTTTGATGATTTGCTTTGTTTCTTCTCTAAACTAAGCAGTGAGTTTTCTTTTGCCTCTTCGTTTCATTTTCTTTTCTCAGCAAGTAGTCAGTCAATCCATTGTCCCTGTTTGGTTCCCACTGGAAGTTTGATAGTTGGCCTAATGGTGATGATAATCGCTGTTACCGATTTTCCCATCGTTAGCGGTACAGAGTAGCTGCTGAAATGCACCTATTGTTGTGATTTGATATCAACACAGGAACAGGAAATGAGTGTGTGTATGCAAAGTATGTGTGTGTGCAAAAAGAGGGTGCTACATTGGTCTGAGGAGAGTTGTAGGGGGCTCTGTGCTGCACTTCTCCATGTCTTCACTCTTTACTGCCATTGTTTTTATGTACATGTTTGTCCTTGAGCACTCGATGTGATAAAGGTGATCACAATACTGTTGGGAGCAATAATGAAACTATGATTTTACGAGCATTCTTTAACAAAGCAGAGTGCTTTGTTATGGTTATATTGCTCTAGTTATATTACTTCTTACTATCTGACCTAGGGCTGGGCCATATTATACCGTTCACGGTAATACCGGTATAATGTTAGGCAACGATAGGAAAATGAAATATCGCGATAGAATGGGAGTAAAACGCGCATGCGCAGTGCCTTTGTTTTCATACGCACATGGCCGATTGTTGAGTGAAACAGATGAACCAGAATTGGTTTGTAAAAATGGTGCAACTTCGTGATGTGGAACTGGTTTGGTGTTTGTCCGTCAGATACACAACAAAGCACATTTTTTTGCAGAACATGCAAGCGGCCGTCGTTATTGTCGTATTTGTCGGACTAAGATGCTCTTAAATCTGGGAGTAATCTGGGTCCTAAACTCCGTATGCTTCAGGTCAAACAACACTGCAGCATCACTAGAGTTAAAAACTGTCTAAATTCTTTCATCTTTAATAAAACGATCAGCATTGCTGCTTTACCAGGTGTAACTATAAAGTTTAACTTCCAGGCATCCATGAAAACAAAAGTTATTACATTTAACGGAGTTAGAAGTTAGCAGGAAGCTAGCGGAAGTTAGCTCGCTAGTTTCGCTAGTTACCTAAGCATCATATAGCATGTTCTGACTGAGAGATTTCTGAAAAAAATCAAACGTACAGCTCTGCTATCACTTCCAACATAAATGAAGACAGGAAACTAAACAGCAGTGACGTTTGTAGGGTTACTGAAGTTGGGCTAGCTGGTATATAATGATGTGCTACGTGATCGCTAGCGACACAGCTATGTTAGCATAACATAAACAGTGAAGCTGGAGGACGAACACTAACACTTTTCCACTTATAAAAGTTAACGTGAAGGTTCTTCATGGTTAGAGACAAATGCAATCGCATGGCAGGATGCTGTAAACGGACCAAACTTCAGTCAGGAGAACAACTGAGATAATCCATCCACAATACGAGGTTAGTCATTAATATACTGCAACAACATGGGAATAGAGCAGCTGCCAGAGAATTCAACATTAATGAATCAATGGTACAGAAGTGGAGGAAGCAAGAAGAATGAGTTTAATAAAGTTTGATTTATCTGACTGCTTTGTTTCGCTTAATGTGCCTTATAATCCCGTGCACCTTATGGTCCGAAAAATACGTACTGCACACTGCAGTTTAATGTTGCAAAGCACCTCTTTTTAACTTCAGTGGATATTATACATGGTTATGCTCAGGATATGTCAGCCCATTTCTACTGGAAATGCCTTTTGGTTAAACTTTCAGCAAGGAATTTGCATTTGCACTGTTACATTTTTATAAAGCTTATAATGTACATAAAAACCGTTCTTTTATAAGTGAAAATAAAGAGAAAAGGTCTGTCTTTCGCTAGTAATCGTTCGTAGTGTAATTTGTCTCGCATCAATTATATCGTTGGTTATATCGTTATCGCAAATTTTCAAATATATATCGTGATAAATATTTTTGGCCATATCGCCCTGCTCTAATCTGACCCTCATTTTACACTTTAGGCTAATGACACATCAGTTTTTTGTTATAATAATCCTACTTTATTTAGTTTAGATCTGCTAAAGATCACCAAATGTTTTAAAACCTGCAAAACTGTCTTTAAATTTATAGACAGAATAAGAAGATTCGATATTATTTGTTAGATATTAAGAGTTTGTTAGTTGTAAACCTGAGTGAATTTGGTTTAATCATATTTAATTGGCAGTGTTCCAACAAATATTTTGATCGATGCACATTTACGTTAGCTTCAGTAATGCAGGGGAAAAAGAGAGACTTTCTCATCACCGTGGAAAATAAACAACACTAGTAGAAAAAAAATGTACACTTATGTAGACTTTACTTACTCACAGCGTGTGAATAAACAATGCATTGATCCTTCATCAGCAGTAAGCAGCAGTCAGAGATAGTTTACACTCATCAGTTTTAGCCCATGTCCATCTGTGCAGAGTGCGAATCAGCTATCTGCCAATGCTGGTGAGAGCCAACCAATCATCAGGCTATTGATAGTTTTCAATTGAGCTGAAGGTTATGAAATGGATTTGACCCACTAGATCTGCTTAGCCAGGAAATGCTTGACTGAGTGACTTTAGTTGCTGTTAGGCAAATGGTTACCCAACTTCTTTACTGCCAAAATGAACATCTGGATCATCTGGTCAGCTAAGCTGAGTGTTTTTTAAGCTTTGGTCTGGTGGAAATCTGGCAGATTTCTTTTTTTTTTTTGCTGACAATGGGGCTGCATAAGCATCTTAAACAGTACTGACACTGCACTGTTCTGTTTTCAACCAACTTTTATTGTTTTCTTGTCGGCAAGTATTTAGAGTGACATGAGCTGAGTGGGAATGCATTATTATTTTTATTGAGCAGGCATAGTGATTCCTTCCATGTGTAGCTAGCATTTGCAAATTTAGGAGTTCTCTAAGAATGCACTTGAAAGAATGAATTAATGAATTCCCTTAAATCGTCTCCCTTGAATAATTGCGTTTATCTCAGTTTGCAGATGACATGAGAGTCCCTGGCCTTCGGCTATTGAGGTTTTGCGATGATTCTGTATTTTTTTTTTAGTTTTTTAAACCAGGCTGCTGCCATGTCAACAAATGTAGGTTGCGCTCATGAGTATATTTCCTCTTGCCAATCAGAATACAAATTGTTATGGATTAGTGTAACCAGGATCCTGGATCGTGCACTTGATCTTGCATCTTTTAAAGTTTTGTTTTCAGAATTAATTGAAGCTGTCCACATAATTGGAGAAAACAACCACCATGACTTCATGTGAAAAACATCCAAGTATTGTGTTGAAGACATATCAGCTGAAGTTGAACTTGAGCCAGGCTTTTTATGTAATGCAAATTGTAGGTGTGATGTTTTGTAATTACTTTTAATTTCTGCACATGGCTGATTAATGTTCCAAACATCTATTATTACTTAGTCTGACTGCATTTAAATATATTAATATAATAAAAATAAAGTGTTCAGCACAGTGTCTGTGAAGGCTCTCAGTCATCCAGGTCATCTTAGTCTGAGGAGCTTGGAAAGAAAAGCGTCTGGACCTCTTTAAGTTGCTTTCACCTCTCATCCGAGAAGCTTCTTAAGTTCTAAGAGTCAAATGATGGAGAATCCCAGATTTAAGCTCTGTGGGAGTGTCCCTGAGAGGGTCATGGACCCCCTATTGATCCTCGACCTAATCACACGAGCCAAGGTGTGAAAACGAGTGTAGGTCACAATCAGCCGAGGTTTCGGGTGAGCTCATCGTGAAACTTAACCCCACCCTATCACGTGATTTCCTGAGGTCAAATGGCACAGGATGTGAATGGTCGTCAAGGCGTCTGGGAAGGGATCTCAGAACTGGATTGAGATGGCAGTCAGTTGGTGTCATAAACCACCACCTCTATTCAAAGATGGTCGTTCACAGTGGACATAGATGGCTTCTTTCAGTCCTCATTTAAACTGTCCAAAATGTGAACATTGGCATCTTCAAAAAAGTGACCATTTCCCTTTAGATGCAGATGGACGGCCGAGTTAGTCCCGTGGAGCCGGCTCTTCTATGTTGCGCCATGTGTTCATAAAGGCATGGTTTTGGGGCTGTTCTGTCATTTAAGAGCACTTCTGGGCTAAAAGCACACAGCTCCTTCAATACTTCCACATCGCTGAACTTCATTTCCTACAAGCAGTAATAACTTGACCTTTTCTTCGGGAGTGCAAATATGAAAAAAGACATAAATTACTCAAAAGTTTTTTGCGGAAAAAATGATACACATTTGCCGCTAGCTGGGCTCCACAGAGTCAGCGGTGATTCAGCAGTGCTACGTAGCTGCAAAAACAAAAGCCTTCCTCTGCTTAAATCTGAGGAATCACACACACCACCTCTCTTTCCTCTGTAAGCTTCCTGCACACACACACACACACGCACTTGCACACACTGTCGACATTATCCCAGAAGTTTCACAGCTCTTCTAATCTTTCAGCAGGAAGAGGAGGAGCTGTGGGAGGACAAGGATCTCGCCAAGACACACACACAAGCGCACGCACTGCAAATACTGTTAAAAACAAATATTCGCCCCTGACTGACCTGTAGAGCGCGACAAATATGACTATTTCTCAGCTTTTTTTTTAACACTTGCTGGCTCCATCTTAAAAACGTGTGTGGATCTGTCTTCATTTAAAGCTTTTAGTTTCCTGATAATATAGGCGGGCGTTATCGGGAAACTAACAGGAACAAGCCTTCGGCAGTAAACACCAGTAATCACTTGTTAAAGAGATGTGTATAATACTAAATAACACTACACTATTAAAATATAAACACAATTCCAGTAAATACAGACTGAAAATATAAACACCGCTATAATCCTGCACATAAAAAATGCAAACTATAGAGCCAGATAAAGTGCACTGTGGTTTGTGGAAGCTTCCATTATGTTAAGAGAGCCATTTTTCCTGTCGTCCTTTAAATGGCTACAGGAATAAAAATGAATCTTAAGTGCTATGACTCTATTTTGAGCATCATGTTGCTGTGACCTGAAGGAAGGGGGTCAGATGATTGCATATGTTTGAGAGCACTTCAAGTAAAGAGGGTCCTTCACCTTCTCGGATCATTTCAGTTGAGTAATTTGAAGGGTGGGATTCAGGCTGTTCAGTATATCACAGAAGAAGAAGGAGTATTAGAAAGGCAGAAAAATCTGTTTTATAACATATAACACATGTGTACATCGTAGATGGCCTATACTTGTAGTATTTGTGCAGTATAAAGGAGTTAAAATAAACTAGTTTGACTGAAATTAAGGTCCAGTATTATTATTTTTATTTAAATTGGAAGTGTTGGTCTTGAGAATAAGAATCTCCTGTGCCCAGATGGCAGGATTATCTTTGCATATCCGTTGTAGGAGAGACCAGCTCTCCTAGAGAAAGGCTGCAAAGGCTTATGGATAATATGCAAATATAAGGGCCCTGCCTGGGTTGCACGCTGATATTGCTTTTCTCCTATTTACATGCATTTCTGCTTTCGTGTCTTCTAGTTGAGGGACTGGAGAAATCAACATCTCTGGCCAGCTGCGACGTGGCGGTGGACAGCTCTGCCAATGCCCAGAATGCCCATGCATCACGGCAGCAGCGAGGCAAGCTGTCAACCCTGGGCAAACTTTTCAAACCCTGGAAGTGGAGGAAGAAGAAGACCAGCGACAAGTTCCAGGATCTTTCAAAAGGTAGGACGTCTTGTGTGTCCGTGTGTGGATGTGTATGTTAATGACACTGTATCAACAAGCTGATGAGTCGCTTCTGATTTGTTCTCCTCAATCAAGTGTCTGGTCAATATCTCAGATTGCATTTTTGGATTTGTGTGGAACATTACGCGTGAAATGGAGCACTGTTGCTCCCAGAAGAGCTTTAAAAGGAAAAGAGTGAATGGTTTGTTTGTAGTTCTTGCTGATTGATTCCTCAGGGGTTTGGCTGGGAAATAAAGAGAGACAGAGGTAAATACAAAAACCAGAGACTCTTTTTCCTGAAAGCTGCTAGGTTTTATCTTTTGCTTTTCCTGTGTTTATATGAAAGTTGTGTTCCTCTATGTCCCTTTAATGCTAGCGCTCAGGCAGTTTAGATATATAGGATATATAAGGTGCTAACTGGGAAGTAGAACGTCTTTCTTTATAATTAGATTATTTATTGGTGTCAAAGTTTTCGGGGGGGAGGGGTCTGAGATCAGTACACAACCACATTTCCATGTCAGTAAAAGCAGATTGTGGTGATTTACAAGTAATTTAAACACCACATTTATTAGAAAACAGTATAAAATATATTCACACAGTTGTTTATATATAGGATTTCATTTACTTAACATTATGTGGTCTCCTTTGTCACATTTTTCTTTTCTTAATGTGCAAAATGTTTACATGGGGTGACAGGTCTGGATTGTAGGCAGGCCCGTTCGTCACCCCGTCTCTTATTTCAACGTCATGCAGTTGCAAACTGTGTAAAATGTGGTTTGGCATTGTGTTGTTGATGTGTTCGAATAAATATATTGAACTTGAGCTTGTTGGTCTTTCAGTTCTAGAGAGAAAAATCTCCACTAGACAAACGAGGGAGGAGCTCATCAAGAAAGGAGTTCTCATCCCAGACCAAGGTTTGTCCTATGCCTCAGTCAAATCCATGCTCAAGAACACATTGAATGCCACACCTCTTCTTCCCCAAATTATGACATTTACTTATTACAAAGCAAAGCAATTCACCTTGTAAGACACATCTTAACATGTTTTTTTATTGTTCTTTACACTTCAAAGCCTTTTTACTTTGTCACATGTTGTTTGTGTCATATCAGGAGATGGAGAAAATGACTAAAACGCAGCTTTTATTTCTTCTCCCCTAGATGAACCAGTCATCAGTGAAAATCTGAACGGCCATGCCACATCCAGTTTGACGCCAGAGGAAGTCAAAGTCGACATTGAGTCTCAAGAAACACTGCGGGAGGAACAGGCAACTGGGCCAGTCAGAACTGAGGAGAAACCAGGTAACCTTTGGACCAGTCACAATATAACCTTTGTCATACTTTGGCCTGTAATCCAGGGCTGGTTGGAGTCTCTAACCATCAGATTCCTGTACTAGTTGAAGTTACAAGCCCAGGGTAACAGTCTTCCACCTGCATATATTGAAGAATTATATATAGATGCATTGTTGTTATTTGTTTGAAAATTAAAGCAAGAAACGGTTGTCGCTAGAGACCTGCTAAATGCTGAGAAAACTTTACTCTTCTACAGAGAACTCACATTTTGTGGAATGTGGGGCTTTTTCGGCCCTTGAACTGTTCCATTTTTATATACTGGATCTAAATATTGTAGCTTTTTTTAGGTGCTTTGATGTCTTTTCCTCTGGGCTGTGGAATGCATTAGTATCTGCAGCAGCTTTCTGGTTGACATTGAACTCGCTGTGGGATCAATGAGCGGGTCTAATGTGTTCAGATAGATATTCCCATTATATCAGCCTGCAATAGGCATTCACAGTTTGAACAGAGCTGTATCTTCTCCTCCTAATGCCTCTCTCTCCCTGAGGAGACAGGCCACTGTTCTTGTGTCTGATGCTGCTTAAGTGTTGTGCTGTTTTCAACTCAACCCTGTTAGCATTGAACTTGTAGCCATTTGTTTGTTCATTTGTCAATAATCAGAAAGGCAAAGGCAACAAACTCTGTAAGTACAGCAACTGAACACACATACTATTGCCTACCCTGGAGCCTGGGAAGGTTAATGGGTACATATTATCTATCAGTTCTCTGGAAAAGCTGTACAAGAGCCCTTCATCATCAGCTCTGTCATACACTTTCTGTATCATTCATTTTCTCCTCTGTCTCTGCTTGTCCACCTCTCTATTTGTGCATCAGTTTGCACAGATCAGCAACTTTTATCTTGCTTCCAGCCTTTATATTAACCTGTAACTGCTGCACTTTTCCTTCCTACTCCCTCTCATCTATTTAGAAAGGTCTGATACTAAACCTAACACCCGGGCAAATCAGGCGCGACCTCGAGAGACTCAAGCTAAAAAACAGCCAAGCGCCACTCCGCCCGCATCATCCAAACCTGCCGGTGGCACCGCAGCCACGGCAAAGCACAAGGATGGTGCCTCTGGGGCTAAAAAGACAACTAAAACCACTGTCAAGACTGGGTCGTCCACACAGGCTAAAGCTAACCCCCCACGGAACACTAACACAACTGGTCGCGGGACTGGTAAGTTCAGATAGTTAGAACCGAAACCAGCTGGCCTGTCAGTGTTCATCCCTTCCCTCATTCCCGCATGGAGAATGCCCTTCTCTCACTGTTGGAAGGAAAATAGGAGTCACTATTAAGCAGTTTGTTCCTTCTAAGCATGGCTTTATGTGCACACTCGTGCAAATGTTATTGAAGTTTCTGTCAAGTGGTTAGTATTTCCCCTTTTCTCCCTCTTCACGATGTGCTTTCCTTATAAAAAAGCATGTCATTTACAATATCTGCCTGTTTTCCAAGAAAGCAGAAGTAAAGATTTATCTGTGAACCTCTAGAAATGTCTGCAGTGTTTGTGTGTGTGTCAGAGGGGCTGAGCAAGCAAAGTGAGTGAGGTCAGTGTAACATCGCCACTTTAACAAGAAAGAGAGAGAGAGCAATCTGACGAGCTTGTGTGGTTTCACTAGCATGACGCCAGGGCATGATCATCCCCCTGCTTCCTGTGTATATGTGTGTGTGTCTGTGCTGCAATATATAGCATGGTTAAACGAAACTTAGAACACTGCATGTGATGTTCATGCAGTCCTTTCAGAGGATATTTGTGTCTTTTGTGGTGTGTTCAGGAAAGTGGCACAAACGTTGCTTCATTAATGTTTGAATAACTTCGAAATCCTAAGTTCACCCCCTCTCCTAAGGGTGTTTTTACCAGCACACAAAGACACTTCACATAGACTTGAAAACATACTTTAGTAGTCAGTATATCCTTAGGTATTCTGTGTTTGTCACAGTTTTAATGGAGAAGATATGTTTAGATAGTTACTCTATTATGTTTAAGTTTAAGAGTTGGTAAATATTGGAATCCATATGTGCTGCATACACTTGGATTATGTATTAATCAAAAATGGTTACGTTTTCTGGCATTGCACAGCCTAGACAAAAAACGTGATGCATTTGAAAAATAAAATTCAAGGCCGATCATACTTTAGGTGAAACTACTTTGATTGAAATAGAGAGCAAAAGTGAGACATCGCGTTTTATACGCTTCAGTTTTATCCATGCAGCCAATCAAAATGTTTCACTTGAACAGAAGGTGTATGACTACTAGCAATAGTTCCCTGGGTTAAGTAGCCAACAGCCATTAAACAGAATATAAACATTGCTTATATTTTGGGATGATTCTCACATTATCATACGCGTGTTATTAACTACATATATTACTGATGACATTTTTACTTTAAAACACATAAATATTTGTCTTTTACAACATAGAATTTGTATAAGCATATTAGGAGGTTTTTGTGCATGTCTTCAGAAAATAGAGCATCTAGAAAAACAAAAACGTCTGATTTTCTGTCCTCCTCAGCCAAGTCCTCTCATCCAAAGAAGACGGGATGCACAACAAAAAGCACCACCACCTCCACACCTCGTTCTCGTGCGTCAAAGGACACTGGCTCTGCAGCACAGAATGAAAGGACAGATGCAAAGGCCAACCGGAAATCAGACACTCCGACTTCATCGTCTGTACTTCAAAAAGCCTCTGCAGAGACTCTTAACCCACCTGGAGACTTAAAAGCTTCTCGCCTTTCCTCAGACACCAAACCTATTTCATCTAAAGTCTCAAGCAATGACACAGGGGGAGCTCAGGGGGACTCTGTCCAAGATCCCAAATCTTCACCTGACGCATCGCGTGCAGGTGAAGATACCCATAAAGGTGCGGTTCCTGGAACCACAAGTCAGTCTTCTCATGTCAACACTGCTACAGAAAACACATCATTCGCAGATGGAGAGGCGCGCGGCAGCTCACAGAGCGATAAACAGGAAAGGACAAAAGAGGAGGGAGGAGGAGGTGGAACGAAGAAAAGAGAAACAGAGAATGTTGTTGAAAATAGCCGGAGGTACTGTAAAAATCTAGTTGGTACATGCAAGTTGCTGATTGCTTGAATTCCTTATGTTCACTTTGACTGCATCTAAATTCGATAGCATGCATTACAGTAACCTTAACGAAGTCACAAATTAATCTTTATATGATTTGCTGTTATATGAAATTAGATAATTGACAATAAATCTATTAAAATTTGTTTAGTCACACTGTTGTGTTATTGATTCCTGCAGGTCAGCAGAGGATGAAGCAGAAAAGCCGCAGCGACCCAGGGTAAAAACAGAGCAGGCCGAGGTGACCGTGATACCCGATAGGCCGAGAGACAGCCAAACTAGTGACTCTGATTCTGACGGACCAATCCTGTACCGGGATGAAGAGGAAGAAGAGGAGGAGGAAGACGAGGACTCAAACAGTATGTTTGACAACAGTCACGTCAGCTGCAGAACTTAAAGAGAAGCTCACCTAAACAACTCAACTTCGACATGTCAGTTAGCAGGCGGGGTGTGATGTGTTTAAGAGGATGTAGTGCAGTGGGTCAATAATTAGAACTGTTGCCTCACAACTAAAGAGCCCTGCTAGTCCTGCTACTATGGTTAAAACACATTTATTTTGCAAATAAATATGTTTTATATATATTTTACCTAATGACACATGACCTTTGGTTTTAATATAAGACAGCGTATCCTGATTCAGAGTTGTGGAACTGACCAGTAGGCCAGCAGCTCATGGCTACCTAATAGACACTTCCAGTAAAAGAATATGTAATGTCACCAGATGTGTATAAACCCTTGAATGGTTGCAGAAACACATCCATAGCTTTTACATCCTGCTCAGCTCAAGGGCTCATTGCTCCCAAGATGAAGTGAAAGAACCGTTTGCAGTCAGACTGTGAAGCCACCCAACTTGCTGTGACGGTGCAATGTTTGCTTCGTGCAGTCATGCTGTTAAAATTGTCAAAGATGCAACTTTTGCTTGCAAAACTAACCAGCACTGGTAAACAGCATTTAATCTGTTTATCATTACAATGGACTTTCTGTTGATGTTTCAGGTTTTTAAACGTCTCATTTTCTTCATTGCTTGTTCATTATGATCCACAGCTGACCCCCCGGAAGACTGTTACTAGCCGTGCCTGTTCTCTCTCTGTTCTAGCCTCTCTTGCCAGCAAGATCCGCCGACGAGACACCTTGAACATTAAACTGGGGAACCGACCCAGCAAGAAAGAGCTGGAAGAGAAAAACATTCTGCCACGGAGTTCGGAGACGGAGAGGCACGAGCTACGCCAGCAGATTGGCAGCAAATTAGTCAGGTACACTCAAACACACACATACAAAGTGGACTGTGAAAATGTGGCTAGGTGTTACTTTTTTCTCAAGCTTGGCATTGCTTTAGGATAACAACAGAGATTGTTGTTTATTTTTTTGGTGTAGCTGTGGGTGGTATGCTGTTACAAATGATGCACATTAAAAATGTATCCTGAAGTTTGGCCTTTTCTAACAGATGAGCCAAATTGGCTGGTGTTAAAACAGCCTTCAGATTCTCAGCAACAAAAGGTGTAAACAAAAAACAACATCTTAAGTGTTGATCATTTTGGATTTTTCTCTGCACGAGCCTGCAGAATTATTAAATCCATACCTGCTCGTAAAAAGAGTGTAAACAGTTTTCTCTTTTTAGACGCCTGAGCCAAAGACCAACCACAGAGGAGCTGGAGCAGAGAAACATTCTGAAGCGTAAGTGCACTCTTCAACAGAGGTGTGACGTGATACACCTTTTTTTTTATGATCGTCATAATGCTTTAAAGCCCGAATTATGTCATTTATCTACCTGCAACCATATCACAAGAGCTATCATGAGGATGGTCACATTAAAGCCGGTATTGTGCTGTTTCAGCTGCCCAGCCACAATCTGTTACTGCCACTTTCAGATCTTCAGATACGACCTTGCGTGTCTTATTAATCAGATGGATGAGACAGATATGTCTGTCTAAATTATGAATTACTGCCTTTTAGCAGCTTTGTGTCTCCCACGGTGGAGTGATGTGTTCAATCACACTGTGAGGGGATTTTCTTTGGTGATCATATACCAAAGTGATAGAAGCTAGTCTGAGTCATTCGTTTTCCAACGCACACTAACGAGCATGCTTGTCATGCTACTGAACATGAATAAAATAACTCTGCTAGCGGTTATGGTCTCACCTGTTTTAAGAATTGCCCATTGCTTCAATCAGTATATTTGTTCTTGGTCTAACTGCACAAATGCATGATACCTCTTTCCCTAATATACAATGATAATACTGCTTTATTGTAGGTGAAAAGAATGCCTATATTCCCAGTCAATAGAACAGATATACACATAGTCCATACGTGTAGTGGTTATATCCACATACATAACAGCGGTAAGGAAGTTCCGATATATTGTTTCTGGTGTTCATCCCTTTGTGGGCAAGAATTTATCTACAAATAGATTCGGTAAAATTATATAATACTGTGTGTATAATGTAATGTAATGTAAAAGTGTCAAGAGCAAGAGCAACAGCTCTACTGGGTATCTGTGTAACTTTATCCTCTGATTTAATTATTTTATTTATTTTTTGAAAGGTTGATTTGCAGACTTTAAAACGTTTCGGTCTGCAGCACACAGCCTCAGTGTCATCATAGCACATGAGAAATAATGCAAGGCTCTCGTGTGTTCCTTTAAACACAGGAAGAGAAGTAACACTGTGTATGTGTTGTGCTAGGAAAGGATTAGGTGTCATAAATCCTGCATGACTTCTGTTTCAATCTGGATGAGACCACTAGATGTCACTGACTTCTCCAGTGCCCCCTCACCAAGCTGTTTATATATATATATATATATACGCGTGTGTGTATATGTGTGTGTGTATATATGGTGCAATTCAATGAATATTTCACAAGAATATTTGCCGTTCAGATTTCATCTGATTTCCCTTTTTTCGCCTTTTTGCTTTTGTTTTACGTAATGGCAGCCACACTGCTGCATAGCCATGCACTTGGCTTAATATTGCAAATTATAGCTTGTGTATATAATTAGATGCAGTAACTTGTTGCAGACATAGTAGGTGTGAAATCAATCTGCTGGTTCTCTACATGCAGAAAAGAATGAAGCAGAGGAACAAGAAGCTAAGCAAGAGATTAAAAGGAGGCTCACGAGAAAGGTACTGTAAATTACACACACACACACACACACACACACACACACACACACACACACACACA
>NW_024582407.1:2590017-2601173 GCF_018398535.1 Haplochromis burtoni | reverse complement strand
CACACACATACATACATAAGAGAACAGAAAGTACACTGCACGTCTATATTTAGCTACTAATATGTTTTGCCCCACCTTATGAGTCATGGTAGTAGAAAGAAACTGTTTTATATAGAGAGATCAGGCCATCTAGTGGACTCAGCTGGAACTGAGACATTAACCAAAATACTGGGAAGATCATTTTGAAGTTTAATATTTGATTCGACTGACTGTCTACTTTCTCCTCCTTTCTCATCTGTGTGTAGCTGAGCGTGAGGCCGACGGTGGCAGAGCTCGTTGCTAGGAGGATTCTTCGTTTTAATGAATATGTGGAGGTAACGGACGCCAAGGATTATGACAGACGAGCTGACAAACCCTGGACACGGCTTACTCCTGCTGACAAGGTACTGCTCTTGTAGACTGCTTTGTAATGCTTGATATAATTTAATTTATTAGGGCTTTATGAAACCTTTACAGTTTCTATTCAGGGTGAAAATTTTGTGAATTTGTGATGTTGATTACTTTGGTGATTAGAGACTTAAAATACATGTGGACATGCAATCACACATATATGGCAAACAACCATCTGCTTTTGTACCGGCCTCGACTTCTTGGAAAGACTTTAGAAAAGATTTCAGATCTTGGCTGCAGGAATTTGAACCCACTGGGCTGTAAGAGCATTATTAAAATCAGGCACTAAATGTTTCCTGGCTTGCAGTCGCTGTTCCAGTTCATCCCAAAGGTGGTGGATTGGGGTCAGAGCTTGTGCAGGCCAAAATCAAAAACCCATTTATGTATGGGTCTTAGTTTGTTGCAGGTTTTTTTCTAGTTTCAACAGGACGGCCTTCTGCGTACACAGTTGTGTTTCATATTATGGTCTTAAACGTCTCTGTGTGTTTATGCTTGATGATATACATGAAATTCACCTAGATCACACTAAGTCAGTATGTAACTGCATATATGTGCCATCTGCACTGTATGAATATTTAGCATGGCTTAACAAAATATCCTCACAGACAATAAAGACCCTCAAAGTGTGCAGTTTGTCAAGATTTCCCTCTGCTGTTGATGTTCAGAACTGCACAGCACATAAATACAGATCTTGAGACTTCCAGCCCACATCCAGTATATTCAATTTTAGGATATCTTCTCACATTCAGAGGGCAACAGGGAAACGATGCATGGACAAACCAAAGTAAACTGTCTGCTTGCACATTTGTACAGTGAAATCTCCGTCACCAGTCACACCGCAGACAGCCTTGGAGACATATAAATTATTTGTGATCGCACAAATCTAAACTCATTACTGTCAAATAAAAGAATGGACAGGCAAATAAAGCAAGCGACGTCTAACTAAATCCTTAACAGCTTTGAAAATAAACCTCCGACTTCACAGCATCACCTGCATAACCAGGTCAAAAAATGGATGTACTTGATGTTACTGACGACAGACAAAACAAACTTTTCATGTAAGGCTTGAGGGAAGAGTCGGTTACAAACATTACAATAAATCCCTTTAAAATCATTATTTTATAAGTTAAAATGAATGAGAATAATCATTTGTGCTGCTGTGTAATTTGCTCGTATTTTTTAACTCATATACTATTAGTTCCGACTACTTCCCCGAAGCAAAGACTGTAGCTCTGCAGATTTATGGAAATTATCTGTAAACATCTTAAAAGCTCCAAATGAGAGCCCTTAAGCATCTGAACATTTCACATTGAAACAGCTCAAAGGCATCATGAGCTTACTTGGAAAAGGTGATTGGGGTGGGGGGGCACAGTTGGCCTTGGTCTTCTAATGATGTTATTTTCTGTGTGTGTCTTTGTATGTTTGTGTTCTGCCCCCCAGGCTGCTATCCGTAAGGAGCTGAATGAGTTTAAAAGCCGAGAGATGGAGGTTCATGAAGACAGCAAACAGTTTACCAGGTACTTAAGCGGTCAATGGCATTGACCATTTAAGCCAACTCTGAAGCTTTATTAGCGCTTTATCACAGTAAATGCTGCTGTTTATTAGTCACATTGATCAATATTTATATTGTTCTAGTCCCACATTAAAGTCACGATATACTCCTGGGTCGACTCCAGTTTATTTACCTCAGGCAATAATTGACAATAAAGGTTAGGTTCCCCCTCTCATTTGTTATTTTATCGCTGTGCCAAGCCCACCAAAAAGAACTAATAAACCTTTCAATAAAAACACAACTAGCGCAAAATGTTTCAATATTTGTTTACATCCTCTTTCTGAACTTGTGAAATTACATAGTTGTTGATGTTTTTGAAAGAGAAGAGATGTTACTGCAACTCATGCAGAACAGAGACATTGAGTCACCGTTATTTCCTCATATCTTATTATACTTTGTTTTATGAATTTAGAGAAAATAAGAAAAAAACCCAGCAGTGGCAGCATTATGTCTGGCAATGTTTTTGCCTCAAGACTTTATTAAATTGTTAAGGGCTGAGGGGCAGGTCATGCAACGGAGAAGAGTATAAAAGAGAAAGAAAAGTGCTTCCAGGGTGCAATTTTCCCTGTCTGACTTTAAAAATGCTATTAAAGGTGAGCCACAGAAGTCAAGATAACATTTAGGAACAAGAAAACTTTGATATAAAATGTACACGGGCTGGAAATGGAGGAAAAGCAGCTTGTGCACAAACATAGTCCACATGCAAAAGTCCTCAGAGGGGATGCCTTACCTGCAAATTCATTACAAAAGTCAATATAATGAGATGAGAATGAGAACACGTGCTTTAAGAAGACAAAGTTAAAACTGAAATCTTTCCAAAAGTATGTTTTGTAAAGAAATAAAAAAAAAAAAAGATGAGCAGAACGCTTCCTTTCTTTTGAGTCTGACAATGGAAACATTTGAAGGAAGGTCCACGATTTTCATTTTCCTTTGAGAAATCAATGAAATGCGTCATTTGTTCTACGATGCCCAGAAATGTTTTTCCTTTGTGCCATATTTTTGAAGAGGGGAAAAAACCCTGTAGACTTGTGCTTTTCTGCAAGATTTAAATCTATTGTTAAAACACTTCAATTAACAGCACGATTAAAATGCACCACCACCATTTTCGTTCTAAAGCCAGCAGCCGCAGCTCAAAGATAGAGGAAACTCGTGTTTGACTGTTTTTGCCTGATAACACGCTGAAACGTAGCAACGGTACATGATAAAACAATGTTCATATTATAATCTGTCTCACTCACAGTGATGTGAATAAGTTTCTTTCTAGAGTCCGGTGAAAAACTATCTACACGATTACTGCTTCCTTAGGAATTTAGAGGGTAAGGAGCAGCCAGGCTGAAAATCAAATGCACTTGATGAATTGATCATCAACAAAGCAGAAGTTTGCTGGTGTGGAGCATTCAGATGTGTGTTAATAACACAATCTTTCATAGAAATTCACCTGAAGATTCACATGAAAAGACCCAAGAGCTACACCTCAGACTCTACAGGTCTCAGCATGTTAAATGTTGAAGTTCATGACAGTACCTTTAGATAAAAGCTGAAAAAGTATGGCTTGTTTGGAATAGTTTCCAAGAGGAAGCCTCTAAAAGAACATGGCTTAGGTTTCCAAAGTTGCATCTGAACAAACCAAAGGACACACTGTGTTTTGCAAGGGAGCACAGTGGCATAGATGTTTGGATACATACCCAGCACATGTTTGTAAAAGGAATCTGAACCAGCTGTCCGTCTCAGCGATGAAGGAGTGAGAATTTGGTCTTGTTTTGCAGCCACAGTATCTGGGCACCTTACAGTCATTGAGTTAGCATTATAGAGTCAAATGTGAAACTGTCTGGCAGTGTAATTGGGTCAATGCAGCAAGACAATGATCCCATAAAATTCCTCCACAATGATGTGACAGATTGATAAAGTCATACAGTAAAACAAGTGTTCAAGTTATTGCTTCTAGGTAAGCATCAAGATAAGTTCAATGACTTTTAAAGTTGATTTAAGATGGTGAAATGCTTATTGAATGGTTAGTTTTTCTATAGGACTGCACATAATCCTTTTTCTCACATGACTATTTTTTGCTTTGTGGTCCTCGGGATTCCCATATGCTTGTTTGTCATTCACCTAGAGACCATTTTTTGATCTGACGACACCACAAGGTTACGCAGCTCAGTGCAGCCCTGACAGCTTAATGCTTAGCCATGTCTTCATTTCATTCTCATTCTGTTATTTGATGCCTCGACTACGTAAAAAGATATTACTATTAAGTGTCTACAGTCAGCAAATAACTCACCACAAACTGCTGTTACCGACTGTCTTTGATCGCACAAACTACTCACAATGTAGTCTGACAAAGCATTTTGTAAACACCCACCTCCTGGAGTTAAAGATGTGGTCTGTTATGTGTGTTGGTTGTTTTGAATTCAGATGAGTAATTTATGTTTCTGTTAAAAAAGAAAAATACAAGTTTGAAATTCAAATGAAAATTGGCAGCCCTAGTGTTCACTGAGCTTTGGTTTATATCGACAGCAGTTGGTTTAGTGTTTGAGGATTTTTCAAGATCTGAAAAGTGATTTCAGATGCAAGTTTATTCCCAGGTACTGTGCAGATCACTCCTCGGAGTGTTAGTAGGAATTGCTAATAAATGACAATACATTCATGTATTTCTATTATACTGTCTGTGTGTTTCTTCTGTTGTAAATAAACCTTTGTGTCTGTGTTTTCAGATTTCATCGGCCCTAAGTCTCCTCAATGCCCCGTCGACGTCAGCGCCACAAGCTCTCTGGTCCACATCTCCCAGCAGGCTCAGCTCAGTCCACTTCACTCTGGAACTCAGTCGACCTTTTTCACAGCGGACTTTTTGTCTTGTCACAGCAGGAAAAGCACAGGTGTACTTTACAACATTTAAACGTGGCTGTGTTTCATTCAGGTTAACCAGTTCCAAAACCTTGGATGTGCGCTCATACTTTAGAAGAGCGATTGATAGGAAGGTGACACTCGCTTCACCTGCATTTTTCCTACTGAAGCACATCGGAATATCTTATGTAAAAAAGCTCTGTTGCCCCCGATGAAACTTTTAAGTCTATCATAACATCTGTGTGTGTTTCTTGGCACCCATAAAACATTTGCACATATCCAATGTCAGGATAGTGGCGTGTATTGTGCTCAGAGTAGATTTATTTATTGTAGAGTATCAGAACCAGCTGGTACACAAAATATTTTGTGTATTTTTTTTTTTTTTTTGTATGTTTTTGGTCAGCCCTGTAGTAGTGAATATGAGTGTACTGTAGAGTTTGTGTCCTTGCCAGGGTATGCCTTGTCAGTAACTGACAAATGGCCAAATATGGGCAACTTCCTAGTACAGGAAGTGGGGTTGATTGGATAGTTTCATGCTGATGTCAGTGCCTATGTCACAGATCACAGGAGAGGCAGTTTCCTCTGCTCAGATGTTCCCCTCAGAGATGAATCAGAAATACTGCAGTTCATTTTTTAAAAAACATGCTTTAAGTTCTGCCACTAGAGGTCGCTGTATCCTAAGAGTTACAGAAGACGACGGTGCACATAGCTGAAGAATAACCGCAAGTGTTATATTTAAAACTGCTAAAGCTGAGGGAGCCACCTGAGGCTTTAATATTGAAGTGCAAATCCCATTTTGGCCACTTCTAATCCCTCAGCACACTTTCCTGATGATACATGATGATAACATATCATCATGTATTCTCTGCTGGGTTATGAACCTCTAATCACAAAGTGCTGGGCTAGCTGTTTAGGAGATGTACTCATTGTTTTCTTACTAGTTCTATTACAGGCTTTTGGCTGGGGTGCTTTACTTGGCTCTTTATTTGGTGCCAAAGATAAAGCAGGAACCTGATCGTATGTAGGTGTTGGAACGCTTACAGGTTTCATTTTGTTGGGTGGACTACGTAGAGAACAGGCACTGAGAGGTTCAGCACTAGTAACGAACTGCCTTCTTCTTTCAGAGAGTGAAAGAGTGCTTTAATTTTCATTTCCTTGAACATGCTTTTGCAATTTAGTCAAGTGACTTTATTTTTAGAACACATTTAAAAAGAAGAAATGTTGACATGAGTGCTTTGTGACTTTTGTGATTATATCTTTACAGCTAGCTTTAACATTCATCTTGAATCCAGCAAAATTACCTAGTGTCATTACATGGGTTTTTTTTTTTTAACCATGAATCAGATTTATTCGATGGATTTGTTCCACTTTTTGGAAAGTTAATTTCCAGCCATGTTAATTATTTCAATAAGAATCATTTTAGATCATTTTACAGTTTTGGTCAATCATTGGGAAAATGTTTCAACTTTCATGTGGTTGAATAGATGCCATATTTAACAGAGTCAAGAGGATTTCCTTTGTTTAAATGTGGAGCTATGAAGCATCTAGTGTGTGGATATGTGATTTTTTTTTTTTTTTTTTTTAGCAATCTGGCTCGGGTGGTTTGGTAACTATTGGATTTTGGGGGATTTGTGGATTTGCTGACTTTACGTGCACTGCCAGATACTTGAGATGCATGTTTCGGAAAAATGTAGAGGATCCATTAAAAGTGTTTTCTTTCTCTGAGAATGCCAGAATCTTTGTCTGAGCTTTAGTAATATTTTTGTCCCATGCCTACTCGAGAAGAGCGGAGATGTTGGCTGTCGAGTGATTGACAGATAGAGCTTGCTGACCTCCAAAAGACGGTGTTCTCATAATAGAGCCCCAACCTCCACAAACACTCGTCATTCTTCCAAATAGTAACTGAAAAGGGCAGATTGATTGTTTCCGCTTCTGAATGTGCGGGGGTTGTAAAGTGAAAAGATGTATAGCAATGAAAAAGAAGCAACAGTATTCATGTTGATGTCTAAGTTGTTGTTCATATATATATATGAATATACATATATGTGTGTGTACTGTACAGAATGTATATCAAGCATGTGCATACATTGGTATGACTTTGACTACCAATATAATATGATACAACTTTTATGTGAATGTTTTAAAATCAAATTGTGTTGGGTTTTGTTTTTTTTATATTTTTTGATACCATCTCCAGACACTGATAAAGAAGTGATTACAGCTGACCTGAAAGTGGTGCTTTTTAATCAATTTATCAAGCACAGTCTTTAATAATAACCTACCTATTTCATATGTAGACAAAGATAATGATCTCTGGGAATATCCGGTTTTGGATTTATTTCTACAAATATCCACAGTTCTAATCTGCACAAACTAGAAATCCTTTACATAGGAATAATAATCATACTTGGTTTTAGATATTTATATATAAAGAGAGAGAGAGTGTATTATATATGTAAAGTTTACATGTGCTAATTAGTTTGGAAATAAAAACTAGCAGCTGAAGAAAGGAAGTAAATATGAGTTTGATCCCTTACAGTCTGCCTGGGTGTGGCTCCAGCACAGGTGAACACGGTATACACCGTCAGCCAAAGCTGCTGTCAAATACCCTGGAATTTTGAGCTTTTATTACAAATTAAAAGTCATACATCCAGTTGAGTTAGAGGCAAATTGATGTTTTGGTTTTTTCTAGGTTCATAAACATACATTATCTCTCGCATGAGAGGCGTCTTTGGAGGTGGTTCTGAGAGTCTTTACTGCTTTCCATTTATCTCAGAAGTTGGATTTGCATCACTCCCGAGTTGAGCGTGTTCCAGTAGTAAAGTCGGAAAATTAGGATTTGTGATCAACGCATTCATTCTGAGTTGGAAATCCGACTTTAGGAGAAATTCCATTTTCCAACTTTAGCTTGAACATACTATCTAACCTACCCTGCCATCGGAGGTGTTGGTAGGGTAACATAAGCCAAGATGTGAATCAAGATGTGGTTCATTGGGGTCACAAGTGTGTCAAGGTGTGAGTGGCCCAGGTGAACTTAATAAATTGCGTAATGGGAGGGTGGGTCAACAACTCTCACAACTATCTCCAAGGTGATGACCTCGGTAGGGGCACACTGAGTAGCCTAACCCACGTTATTAATCATTTACAGCCTGTATACAGTCAAATAAAATTACAATTAAACTGGTTATTCAGGGTTATCACTCATTATGTACCAATTAGGAAAAGCTTTAACTGTTATCAAAATAAATTAAAAACTTGGAATTTCTTAGCATTTACTCAAAGCTACATTATAGTGTGTTGTACGTAATTTTAGCAATTTATACACTCATCAATCACATTACAGCCTCCTGTCTAATCATGTGTAGGACCTCCTTCTGCTGCCAAAACAGGTCTGACTCATCAGGGTATTGACACGGGACCTTTTGGGATGTCTTGTGTTGTCTGGCATCAGAACATTGGCTGCAAATCCTTTAGATCCTGTCGGTTGCAGGTTGGAGGTGCCTCGTTACAACACACCCCACAAAGGTCCTGTCGGGGTCTTGAGCTCTTCGTTGTGTTCCTGTAATTAGTTTTTGTTGAGTTGCAGGGTGCATTGTTCAGCTGGGAGAGGTTCCTGGCAATAGTGGGTTGTGAAGGCCAGAGTCCAATATTTCCCAGCAGTACATTGAATTATAACAAGATGATCAGTATTATTCGCTTCACCTGTTAGCAGCTTTTAATGTTGTGGCTGATAGGTGTACATATCAGTGCTAAATATAGAGGTTAAAATGAAGCATTACCAAATGAGAATATTTAGAAACCTTCTCCAGGCAAAAGCTTAGTGTTATCGCTTTTAGAACGGCTTTTTAATATTGAAACCGCTTCCACCGAAATACTTGCGTGGAATATCAACAGCATTTATATCGTGCAAAAATCCATATTTCTATCCGAAATTAGGAATGTGGGTGTTAAGCTATAACCACTTAATTCATCAGGATTCAGAACGAATCATCTAAAAACGTTGATGGGTGCCATCTGTTTCATCTCATCTGTACGGCAGCTGTAAAATAAACAGTCACGTTACCCAAAGAAGCTGCAAGCCTATCCCACATTTCCCAGTGTTAATAGTGATCGTGGAAAACGTAATAATAGTTAGACTGCATTTCAGAAGGTATTTCTCTATTTCTCTTGACAGCCATAGTGGCACTTGTTTTTCCTGAGCTGCTACTGTTTATTTGTAATGCTGTCTACTTCCCCCAGTTCATAAAAATGTTTACATTGAGAATGTCTCCTGCTGGTGGTGCTTGAAGCTTCCTTTATTGCTTCCCGAATGTAAATCTATACTTCAGACTGGAGCCACAATCAGACTGCAGTCAAAACCACCCCTTTTTTCTTGAACATGTAATCTTTTCTTGACCATGTGAAAATAAATTGTAATTTGCTGCAGTTTAGCAAATATCATGCTATAAATCTGATATACAGTAATGTATAAACTGTCAGAGTAATGAATTTACTTTGTGCTCAGAGCAGCAAAGGCTGAGGAGAGGATATTTCACATGAGCTCCAACCACCTTTACTCTGTTTGACATTAATCATTCATCTTTGAAGTTGTACTACAATGTTATATATCCCAAAACAGCTACTGTTGTGTCCAAACTGTGTATAGTGTTTTTGTATATAAAGACTTAAACAAAAAGGGTTTTTTTTTGTCATTGTTTTTTTTTTTGTCGTGAATAATTTTATCACTGAAGTAAGATCACAACTGATTTTTGTCTGAGAACAGGGGCACCCAATACTTTAGTTGGTATATCTATTATTTATTTGGCACTGCCTTAATTCTTTGTGGCATAGATGTAACAAGGTGCTGGAAACAGTCTTCAACTGTTGCCTCAGTTTTCTGTTCTGGTCTGACAGGAAGGGCCCTCAGTGAGGTCTGCTGCTGCTGTAGCCCTTCTGCTTCAACACTGGCTTCTCCCTTCAGAGATACTCTTCTGCACATCTTGGTTGTAACCAGTGGTTATTTCAGTAACTACTTGAAGCAGTCTGGCCGTTCTCCTCTGACCTCTGGCATCAGTAAGTAATTTCAACCCAGAGAACTGACGCTCACTGGATATTTTCTCTTTTTTCGACCATTCGCTACATCCTAGAAATACTTGTGTGGGGAAAAAAGCTAATCTGAGAGAAATATGAAATTTCTTTGCCGGAAAGAAAATAAATGTCACAGGTTTGGAATTTAAGCATGTATGTGTTCATACATGCAAAAGTTTCAGAGTTTTTAGTGAAGGTATAATTCATCCACCGGATATGAGTCTAAATGAGAGACAGCAAAGTGGTGCCAGCTGAAAGAATTACACCCTGTTGGTCAGTAACCGCCTCCTGCTCTCTGACCATGAGCTTTCTCGCCAGCATTAAGTGATGTCTGGACCCAGACAGCCTGCCCTGCAGGGAAGGCTTTTAGATGTTGTATATTACAGGGAAATGTATGAATAAAGAAGCGTTATGCAAACTGTGCATACAAAGTGGAACAGAGGAGCTCGGAGATGCATCAGCAATAGGCATCCTAAAGCAATGCATTTGCACATACCTCACAAATACATTAGGATAATATGTAACTTCATTGAAGCCACATAATTTTGCATTGCTGTCCTCTTGCCAGCTGTAGTCCCTGCAGGTGCTTTTTGGCAGCATATTTTCAGAGCCCACGAAGGTTGCGTCTCCTAATTAACTATTCAGAGACGAGAAGAGCAAAGAGCACAACACTCAGTGGGGTTTTATTTTTGAATATGTTACATAATTTGTGGCAGATTTCCTAAAGTTATTGAAATGCTGACTGCCCCCCCCCCCCTCCGTTTCCATTAAGGCTACAAAGAGCAGCACTGAGAGAAATTTACCATCTATGATGCACCTAAAAGTGTGGCAATTAGTGCCAATTAAGCTTTTTTTGGATGTAAGAAAAAAAATATAGAAAGCTCAGCTCACCTCATTTCATCATCTTTTATATGGCTTTGTTTGGATAAACTGCCAAAGATGACAGCATAATTACACTGACTTAAGCTACTGGGTTACAAAAAGGTCCCATCCAGCTCAACGACAGTATGTGCTTTCAAGAGTTTAAATATGAAGTGGGTGTAATGAAGTTGGATGTGCAGAAGAGGACAAGAAAATGCGAACTGGTGATGGAAGGAAACTGGGGTCAAAGAGACCTGGATGACAGAAGTGATAATCATTTTTATAGAGCACAGGAGGGCAGCAGGAAAACTGTATTACCTGGTGCCTGTGTTTGAAAGATACTCCTGGTACACAGTGATCATAAACCTCCTCTCGTTTTATCTTAGACACACACACACACACACACACACACACACACACACACACACACACACACACACACACA